>NW_020898046.1:83010-285768 GCF_003984885.1 Neopelma chrysocephalum
TCTGATTATAATGGTGTAGTTTGTATTTGTGCTGCGGGAGAAAACTGAGAGCTCTCCATTCTGTGTATCAATAAAACAGCCACAGGCTCAAGAGAGGAAAAAAGCAGTAAATGTTTAAGTATCTAATGTTGGTGCAAAATATTCAGTGTTGTTAAGCTCTGAAGAGTTAGTAGCCATTATCAGTGTGTGGTTGTAGTAAGCCTGGGAAGACTAATGAGTCCAAAGCATCTTCATTCAGAAGTGGTTTTCTGTGATACAAAACCAGCAAAGCAAGGAAAGCACAAACTTGCTGTGTTTGAAGAGGTGTAAGAAT
Organism: Neopelma chrysocephalum; assembly: GCF_003984885.1. Lineage (NCBI taxonomy): Eukaryota > Metazoa > Chordata > Aves > Passeriformes > Pipridae > Neopelma > Neopelma chrysocephalum. Next base: position 83,324 of record NW_020898046.1, read on the forward strand.
ATGTGCCAAAATACAGCCTGGGAAGATGGGTAACAGATGAGGAGTATGTGTGAATTGTCAGCTTCTGGGTGTACTGGAAGTCTTGGGCTGTGCAATGCTTTTCATTGTCACTTCCTGTTTGTCTTGCTTTGCTTGTCACTGTCTTGTGTTTCAGGCTGTCTCTAGCTCAGGAAACTTAATTTTAATGTTAGCCAAATTCTGGAAACTTGGAACAGTAGCTTTTAGCCAAGCTTGGACTGAGCTCAAAACTTCCATCCTACCTAATGGAATCTATTCTTACTGAAATGCTTGGAAAAAATATTCTGGACTCCATGGGGCCCTTACTAAAAGAAAAAATAAATTTTGTTGCATTTCAGTCTGTAAAAGTGACATATATCTTCCCTTTGAGATATGACCTTCCCTGTTTCCAAGAAGCTTTATTTTTGAGTCTAGGCCTCATGGTTTAAGAACTAGATTTTAAGAACATCCTCCACTGAAGTACTCAATCAAATAGTTGAGCTTGATAGTTAAACCCATAAAGCTTTCAGACTGGCACTTCACTTTTATATGACTTTTGCCCTCTTAAGAACAGTCAATGGTTTCTACAAAATTTTTTTGTGATTAGGTTTTAGTTAGGTCTTACAATAAACTTTTTTAATGCAGAATTTGTGCCTTTTCACATTGGGCAAGAAACAGACAAATGAAAATGACATGACCAGTAAGGAAATAGTTATACCTGGTTCACTTTGAGACATTTCATACTTGTCTATCCAAATTAGACTCAGAGAGGAGAAGTGCAGAGCATATGAACAAGCAGTGTGGAACCAGACCTATCGAATGCACCTGCTGAACCTCTCCATCACTTCCAAGCTCCAGAAGCTGTTAAATCTCTAAGGTTTGCCATTTTGATCTCTGTGGGGCACCCATTTACTTTAGCTGCTGGAACAGATTTTCTGCCTTTTGGCTCTTAGTTTTGTGTTCTACCAGAGTTTGTTTTCAGGCATCTGGCTCTGGCACTGCAGCAAAGCCCTTAATAAGCACTTAAATTCCTTCCCCTGTGATAAAAACCATGGTCACTCCTGCTCTTGCCTGTTGGCTTCCTGGCACTTTCCCAAAAGACTATGGGATTCCCTTCTAGCCTTTCTATTTTGAAATAAAGCAGGTTCTGATGTCCAGAGATAAATGTGAACTGTGGCTGTGCACATGATGCTTGTTATGTTTCCCAGTATTAACTTGTTTTGTGTGATGCCTTAAATGTAAAAACATCCTAGCTGAAGTCTGTCCGTTGGTATCAGTTTGCCTGCTAACCAAACATAATTCAGTTTTATTTTTTTTATTAGTCCCCGCTAGTACTGAGTGTGTGACAAGCTTAGCTGAGAATTTGTGGGGTTTATGGCTGCCTCTGCTTTTCTCATCTCCATTTTTCTAAATCCTGATACTTTTCAAGCCTTATTAAAACATATTTAATAAAGGGAAAAATTACACTGAGTCTAGTCACTGCTTTTTTAGTCACTGTGATACCATGGAGAATTCCAGGTGTTGCTAAACCCAGATAAAGACTGTGTGACTTCTTTGGCATAATAATCTGCTTATGGGATTTCATTTTTTTATCTCTAGCCATGTAAGTATGATAATAGTGAAAATGATACTTGAAAGTGTGTGTGTGAATATATCATATATAAAGCAAAAATGACTCATCTATTTTTTCAAAGTAGAAAACTGGTTTTTTATTTCTAAAAGGTTTCTTTGACTTTCTGTAATGAATTATTGGATTTTGCTTACAATAGGTAGTTTAGATAATCTTTTTTTCCTATGTTGTGCCTATTAATGTTATCAAAGAGTTGGAGCCAACCTCATAGGTAAGGTTTGGCATTCTTTGAAGTAAAGCTAGTTTTTGAGCCTTATATTCCTCCGTATGTACAGGGTAGTTTATCCTAGTGCATCTCACCCTGAGCCGTACAAATACACAGAAAATATGATGGGAAATTGGAAGGTACTACTTTATTTCTGTAGCTTGAATGAAAATAAAGTTTCTGAGGAACTAATGTCTCAGCTTCTTGACTCTGTCTGGGATGTAGAGAACACAGATCAAAGAGTATTGGGGCTACTTGGAAATGTGCGTTCACTCCTCAGTTTGGAGCTTTTGCATAGCTGGGGCTCCTTCAGCTCACCCACAGATGAGCCTTGTTCTGAACAGAACTGGAGTGACATGATTGCAAAAACACTGCTGACTGCTCTCTCTTTGTTTGCCATAGCTTCTCCAGTTGGAAGGAGTAGTCTAAATGTGTTGGTGTAGTGGCACCAGCTAGCAGGAAACTGCAGGTGAACTCCTAATAGGAGCTCCTGTTGTGCCACCATGGTGATGTTTAACGACTGAAGATAGTCTTGAACTTGGAGGAGGGGTTTTGGTCTGTTTGTGCTGTCCATTGTGGCAAAAAAGAAAAAAGAACTTGTCTCTGTAGGTGTATCATTGCATAGCTGTGCACTTAAAGCTTGAGGGGTTTTTTTTGGGTTTTTTTTTTGATTCAAGAATAGATGTTTGACTGCTGTAAACTGATTTCACTACTTGGCCTCAGTTCATCTCATGTTTGAAGTGGGAGTGCCTCCTGCATAGTGACAAAATGGTGCCTATCAGTGTCCAGAGTTGGAGATGCTGCTTGAGAGTTTCCCTGGAAAATCCATCCTTGAGTTCGTTCCCTAAAAGCAAGGAAGAAATATCTGTCCCCAGACAGCAGCCTGCAGATGTGCTCCAGAGTGGTTGGGTAAAAAAAAAACTTGAAAAGGTCTCCTAAGTGTTTATTGCTTCATCAATAGAGGTATGTCTTCCCTGTACATACCAACTGGAGGTTGTGGGTGAGGTGGGAATCAAGGGCAGAACTGAGGTTTGATTTTTGTCAGGCTATGATGTGTTGTAAAGTGGTGCAGACTAGTACTAAGCTGTAACAGCAGTAACTGTTAGGGCAATGTACTGCAAAAAAAATGAAATCTGTTTGGATATGAATGGCTTCTTAAGCAATAGATGGTTCTTTCACATTTGTGTGAAATGTGAAAATGATGCAAAGGGGGGAATTGGATTTTTTTCTAACAGATTTGTGGCCTTTCCTTGTGCATTGTTTCTTGGTAGATGTGGTGCTGTCCAGCCATCCCCCTGCACTGTGCAGCAGGGTCTCACCACAGTGGGAGCAGTGAGCACTGCTGAGGGCATACTCAAACTGAGAGAGCTCTCAGCAGTGGGAGCTGCTTCTCCTGTAAGCTTTTATTGTGGCTGCTATTGGTCACCTTCAGGAAGCCCCAGGACTGAGACGCTTCTACCTCTGACATAATCTTCTCCAACTATATTTGTATTATACTGTAAAAACATAGTCCTGGTTCTGTGCACTTGATGTTGTGGCTCTAACCCTCTCAGTGGTATGGTTTTCAAGGTTGAGATTGCAATCCAGGATGAATCTTTATGTGAAATTCTAGGTGGTCTGCCCGAATAGGATTAATTCTGGATTGAATACAGCCCAAACAGTCTTTCCTCTTTTATGCTCTTGAGGGTACATCTTAATTGCACTGGAAGTGGTATAGTTTAGGGTCCTCTCTAGTTAAATTAGCTTGAGGTGACTCGATCATACTCCTTGTCTAATTTTAAAATTTTTCTAGATTTTAACAAGAGAGACTCAGCTTTTTGGAAATGCTGGAGTGTATATACCTTTGTTACGATACAGGTAAGCTTCAACTGCCACCTAGGTCTGCCTTCCTGCCGCCTAAAAGAAGCGGTTACTAGAATTTGCAGCAGAATTGACATGTGTCAGGAAGGGAATAAAACACCTTGGCAGCTGGCTATCCTGTTGCCAACTGCTGTGCCCTGCAGTGCTGAGCCTGGAGTTTGTAAGGAGGTTTGTACAGGTGCATAACTATGCTTGATAATACTTCTGCCTTAAAATCACGGTTTCTTCCCTGAATTGTGTTAGTTTTGAGAGGCTTTATTTCTGCCTATTTTATAACAGTTTCTGAGGATTTCCCCAGCATTGTTGAGCTGTGCCAAGATTTTTTTAACATCTCTGGAACTGTATGTTGGTTAATGCACCTGCATGCTGGCTGCAGCTGGGCTTGGCTCACTTGGAAAAGGAATGAAGAGATTCCTAGCTGCTTGGTGCATCTATTTAATTTTTTGGTTGGTTGGGTTTTTTTCCCAAAGCTGACCTGTGCTATTAAAATGGAGAGTGCACACAGCTATGGTAGCCTTTCAGTTGTGCCCTTTAATATCTTCCTGTAGAGGGGATGGCCAGCAGCAGGTAGAGCAGCGGCCTCACAGGAATGTGCCAAAGGGCAGTAAAGCTGTTACTTAAAAGTGACTGAGCTACTGGGTCAGTGAAACAGCTTTTTCTGCATCTGAAGAGGTCAACCCAAAATACTATTAAAATTTGTAGGTTTTGTCCTAAGCATTATAGTTCCTTCTTTCCATAGGTCTGAGCCTAAATACTTCAGAACGTTTTCAAGAAAATATTTTGGACTTTGCTCTGCATGTTTCAGGGGCCAGTATAAGCTGTGCTCATACAACTGATGCCCCTTTGCTGAAGTAGCAAAAGCTGTGTGAGGGGGGCAGAAGCACAGTGCTGTTCCACACAAGAGGGAGCTGCGTGTAGAGCATGTTTACACCAGCCAGAGTGCCTGAAGCACTAAGCTTTTTCCAGCTGCCTTTGTGCTCTTCCTCTTCAGGTAGCCTTTTGCTTAGTTAAGCTACAGCTGCTGGGCTGTAAGCAGTCAAGAGTCCTTTACTGGACATGAAGTTTCAGAACAGCTCAGAGGCACAGCATGTGTGAGCCGTTCCATACCTGGTAATGGCATTATGGGATGGGTGACTTGTGCTGCAGTTTTCATGCCAGTATACTCAGCAAGTGCCATCTCAACGTTAATTCCAGTGAGAAAACAAGTATTACTAATGGTGATAAAGATAAATTGAAGGCATCTGAGCCAAAGCACTTCCCTGAGCCCTAGGCAGATGCTGAATCTGAAATCAGATATAATAGAGATTGAACAAGTTTTACAGCTCATCCTCAATCAGCATCAAATGCTTTTGATAGAGCAGCTGCTCTGTGAGGTCAGTACTGTGCATGTGATAGTTTTATCAATTTTATTGCTTACCTTAATGCTATATTTTTGGGGTTTCCAGTTTACCTGATGCTACTCCTTTACTACAGCAGACAGAAATTGGAGTTTCTGAAATGGTATTGTTGGATGGGGCAGTTCCTGTTTTCCAGTTTGTAGTCTAAGCTGTCCCTTGAGTCTTGAGACAATTGACTGTAAAGGCCTTTTAACTGCAGAATTCTAAATGGGAGTAGAAAATAAGTTTGCAGTTCTGTTCAGCGAAGTCCCCATATAAACATCCAACCAGACAAGAAAAGGCTTTTGCTGTGTGGACAGTTTTTTGCAGCATTAGTCCAATGTTCACCTCAGGGGTTAGCAGATGGCTCTGGGGCAACATGAAAGTAGTAAAGGGGGAGAAAAACAAGTTTGTCACTTCCTGATAGTCTACCAGAGTCCATCCCAGTCTTCATATCCGTGTGGGGAGTGCTGGGGTAGAAAATTCAATCCAACGACTTCTCTGCCTGTTTCCTATCTCTATCCATGTGATATTTTACTGAGGAAGAATTCAATTGAGTTTGAGATCTTGTAGAAAGGGAAAAAATTCAGATAAGATGCTACTTAAATCTTTTGTTTCAGTCATTTAGTGAGACTCAGTGATTTTGTTTTGTTTTGTTTTTGTTTTTCTTTTGGAAATATGAGTTCTCGTTTTCCAGTGACTTCAGGCCTGTGGTGTTTGGTCTGTTCTGTTCTGGCCACATTGTTACCCGTGGAGAAAACAGTGGTTGACAGCTTAAAAAACTTAGCTTGTTGGAGTTTTTTTTCCTTTCAGTGAAGTTTCTTTTGTGCTTTGTCATTAAGCAGCATGGGGCAATTTGTTGTGGTTTAGATTTTGCTGCAGGGGCTATAGAAAGGGGTGGGGATAGGAATTAAGAATTTCACCCTGGAAAAAGCTGCTCAGTGGCACAGAACTGGAAGATACTAGGAAGACAGAGCAGCATGATGTGCTCCCTTAGGAAGATGGTATGCCGGAGGCACAGCTTAGAACAGCTCCAGTCCAGCTGGGCTGCAAGCTCCCTCTCTGACTCCAGTGCGTCCCTGGCTTTTAGGCATCTTCTTTTCTCTGCTTTGTGTGTGGCTGCACTGCTGAGGGAATGTGGCCATGTATTTCCCTGCAGCAGGCTGTGGATGGCACACAAAGGAGTGTTTGAGAGCTTCACCAGGTGTATATTGTTCCCAGATATGCTCTGGAAAGGCTTAACAGCTGGGCCTGTTCCCACCTCCTTCCTGGCTGAGATGATTGGATGCTAACTCAAATACTTGCAGGTGCTGGCCTCCAGCTATCGTCTGCCTTCATGCAGTAATAAGATGGTAGCATAAAAAATTTCAAGCAGTAAACACATGTGGAGGGAGACATTTTGCACTACAGCAGTAGGCAAGCATGTCCCAAACAGAACTCCAATAAAAAGTGAGACAGAAACCAGCAGTGCCTTCCCTTTTCACAACAGTTGGTATTGTGTTTGTTGTAATTAGGATCACCTAAAAAAACTTTCAGCATGTTTTCCTGTACAGCTGTTCATATCTGCCTCAGCAAGAAGGACTTAACACATTTGGAAAAATCAATAGACTTCAGCTGCAGGGGGATGGGGCATGGGCTGGCTTTTGCACTGAGCCCTTTAGAGACCTTATTTATCTAGTGGCATGAGATGTGCAAGAGGAAAATAACTGTTACATGATTCTTGTGCCTTGCCAGAGTCCAAAGCAGGAAATGCCATAATTACAGCAGTTCTTTGTAGTTGCCTGGATTAGAAAGGTAACTATTAAACCATGGTAGATGTTTTTGAACTTGTTGAAAGTGGTTTTCAGCATGCAGTTTGATGTGACTGCTCTCCCTTCAGTGCAGGAGAACAGAAATGTGACATTTTTTGTTCATATAGTTAATTGTTATCTATTTCTATGAGTTGTGGTACAAATAGGAAAATTAGATTATGTGGAACTATAATACTGAACTGGGCTGACAGGAATTTATGTTCTATAGACTAAAATGTCACTAAAAAGGGGATATTCTTTACTTTTCAACATGTGGTGAAATGCAGGACCTGTTTATTCTTTGGAGGCAATTTAAAAACCAAAAAAATCCCCCAAATGTAGGTGTTTCATTACTGCTAGTAGAGCTTTAAAGATACTTTATTACTTGGAGCATTCCACGCAGAAAATTAGTTTTCTGGCTCACTTGGGAGGCAGGAGCTCTGCTGTTTGCCTTCCTTTGGCACATACTGTATTCTTGACCATGCTTATTTGAAACTTGGGGCTGACAGCAAAGGTGTCCTCCAATCTACTGACTTGGTTAAAATATTGACTGAACTTTGTGTCCTGTTTCCAACAGTAGCTCCTGACAGATGATTAGGAAACAGCTTAAGAAATGGAAGATCTGTAGTGTAATCTTTGTGTTGGGACACCTTGTTAACTTCTGGAGGAAGTACCTAGACCATCATATTTAATAGCTCCTGATTGATCTGTCTCCATTAATTTGGTGAGTTCCTTTATGAATGAATGTATAGTATTGTTCTTCAAAGTTGTCACAGCAGTTGAATTTCCAGCATAGCAATGCCTAGTGAGGAGGCAGTTCTGCCTATGTCATCCTCTGTAGCACCTTCCCACAAACAAACCTGCCTTGGATTGAACCTCCCCTTCCAATTCAGTCTGGTGTCAGACATGTCAAAACTACCACTTAATAGAGGAGGTGGAGATACTTGTCTTTGCTTTAGGTTTTGCTTTTTTTAAAAAAAACTATGCTCTCTACCAATCCCATTTACGGTTTAGCTTGCATATTTGTTGGGTTTTCAGTTCTTGAATACCGGAAACCTGGTTAACAACTTCATTTCTTCCACCTAGGGCAATGCAAACAGTGCAGTTACAGTATGTAAATAAAAGTATTACAATTTAGCAGACTATGTTGTAGAAAGGATGGAATTACAGAAGCAGAAAATCTGTTTTTCAAATTAAAAAAAGAAAGGGGCAACTCCTGATAATTAGCACAACTTTTCCAAAGTAGTTCTGTCTGCCTCCCTCCAAGTCTACCTCACCTTATAAAGCAGACCAGGGTTGTTTCAGATGCAAGCTTCATTTTTTGACCCTAGTAATAGTTAGATCATTAGGTCCAGATGTCACTTGGCAAAGCTATCTGTAGGTACTTTGCTGCTGCTGTAAATCCTCTTTCATTTAAAAGTAAGCAAATACAAATATATATTTGTAGGGGAACCCTCTCCCCTGTACTCCATCCTCTTGTGTTAACTATTTTCAAACAGCCCTGTGGGTTCCCAGTTACTTCAGGAACCTTGTGATCTAATAAATGGAACAGCCATAAACAAAGCCAGCTTAATCTCGTCACGTCAGGCATTTTGCCATGGGAAGTCAGTGTTAGCTGGCTCAACTCTGTCAAATTGAAGAGGTACTGAGAGAGATGACCCATCATGTAAACTCATCTTTCTCTCTTGTGGTGAGACAACTTTATCCATTGCCCTCTCTCTGGGCTCTGCAGACCTGGAACCACACCAACTCGACCAGCACGACCCTGTGTGCAAGTCAGTTCACTCTGCAGCGTGAGGTGTATTTCCATGGGAGCAGCATCTCCTTGGGTGATGGGTACATGCCTGTGTCTTCATGTTGCCTCCTTCCAGAGTTCAGGCTCCTTCCTCCATAAAAAAATGCTTCACAGGCTTTTGAGGTAGCTACAGTAGCTTGCTCTTTTAAAGCTGACCTTCAAAGGAATAAATGCTGTCAGCATGTTTGAGAAGGTCCTGATTACTTTTTCTTTCTTTCCTGCTTGCTCTTTATGTCACTGATTAAAATCTTGTCTATCCTGGATGACAGAGTGGCAGATCTGGAAATGTAACAGGAGTGTGAATTCACAAGAGCAAAACTTGGATCTGCTTGAGGGTAAGGGTCTTTTTTTTTTTTTTCCCTTTGATTGTTCTAGAATAATTAATTCATGGTGCAGCTTGCAAAAAGGAAGGAACTACTGTTCCTGATAAATACTAATGTATATAAGACCCTCACTCTCATAGGTATAAGTTTTATTTTTTAGAGTATCTGACCTATTACTGGAGCCTGAATTTCAGGTGCATGGATTTTCCCTATCGAGAAAGTCTGTGTCTGCAAAAAAGTAAAAGCCTGACTCTGCTGTAATTGCTACAGTTCTTCTTTATAGAACTGTTAGTTTTTCTCTGCCAAAGAAACATCTTATTTGATGTATCATGTTGCCTCCTGAAAAACTTAACTCCTTTTTAGACAAATTTAGTTGAAGATAAAAATACTTCCAAAACCAATTGAGCTTCATTTGTGCACAAGTTTTGCCAGTAAGGGAAGTTTAATAAATATCCCTCATCTTGCCTCCATAAAATTAACTTTCATACATCTGTACTATAATTTATTACTAAAAAATTTCTTATTTCATAAGCTTACAAAAATGCCAGCCATTCCACATAATAACTTCTTCAAGATAAATTTTTTACATTCCAGGAGTAAGAGGATATAAATCTTACAACAACTGATAGAAGACAGGCTCAAATAACAGAAAATTCCAGCTATAACCTACTTTCCTTTGGAAAAAAAAAAAAAGAAGGGAGGAAGAATGTAAGATTTTATAAATATGCCAAGTTTGCATTTTATTTCAGTCCTCTGATTTAATTGAAATAACTCTATCTGTGTTATGGACCTATATTGTAATGCATAGGCTGTGTTTGGTGTCTTTACTTTAGATAAAGTTTCTGGAGAGACCTGTAATGCAGTGGTAAACTCTGCACGCAAGATTCAAAAGCTAAATGTGAAAACTGGATACTGGTGGTTGTTGCTGAGTCATGCTGACAGCTCAGCCTGGTTAGCTTTAATGAAGGTTCAAAGTGGAACAGGGCATCTTCTTGAGTAATGAGGTAAGACCTAAGAAGTCCTGCAGGCACTACCAGTGCTCAGTCTGATTCCTGCTGAACCTGCTGTGCCTCTGAGCTGACAGTAAGGGAGAGAATTTGGCTTCTGATTCTTGGGTTTCTGGTGCTGTAATTAGGGCTTTGGCTTTTTGACTCTGTGCAAAGCATCTTCTTAAAGCAATCTGAACAGTTCATTTGCTGTCAGATATCACTGGGATGTAAACAAATTTTCATTGACTTCAACGATGGTGCCCAAAGTTTTAGTTTATAATTTTTCTTAAATGTGGTTAGGCACTCTTACAGTGAAGGCTGCCATTACTGCCAAGGGATTCTGGGAACACATATAAAATACAATTTACATGTGAGTTAAACTACGAATGGATGAACTTTCTTTTGATAACCAGTTAGGTTAACACTCAATTGTGCCCTGGAAAGCCAGTGGAAAAGGGACATGAACCTCAAGGCAAAAGTATTTTCTCCCCCAGTCAATCCTTTGTGGTATTTGTCACAGGATGTCCTTTTGTAAATGTGTATCCGCCATAGAAAATGGCTTCATGAAAAAGTTGCATAGCAACAGATGTTGTTTGTCTTCAGGTGGGTTTACTCAAGGTGCGAAGGATGTGCTTCCTGTTTTCTGACTTTGTGGGCACACATTTGGCTGGGGAACAAAAGATGCTATTAGTGTGTGGTAGTTCATACCCCATCAAGGATAGAGCTGTTTGCCCTTTCAGTATGAGTCACGCTGGACTAAGCACTGCATGATGCCAATCAGTTGTTTCATCCTGTTAGTTCTTGTTAAAAATAAAGTTTCTTGCTCTCTCACCTACCTTGCATTAGTAATCTGGCCTTGCACATAAACTAAGATCACTCCTTTTCTCATGACCAAATATAAAGCCCACTTTTAAAGTGCACGTGACTCCTGCTAGGTCTGACAGCTCTGGTCTGAAGCCCCTGTCAGTTATTATTTTGTGAAAGTTCAGGTTTCAAACTCACCTGTCTGCCTGACACTACAAGGTTTCCCTTTGGATATATTCATTGGATCTGACTTTAGCTTTATTTACCACTAGGCTTGTTTTACTGTTCCAAGTAAGGGCTAGCCCCTTCCTAGAGCAGAACATGTGGTATTTGTCAGAAGGAGACTGCTTTTAAGGCTTCCAGATAACCTGACCAGCCTGCTCCTCTGTAAACAATTTTGTGGGCCCTGCTGATAAGGATAAAGCAACTGCACTGAAGATGATTAGAAGATGCTGATAGCTGTAGGGGAGCAGACTAGTACTGCTCTGGCATATGACTACCCTTGAAGAAAAGCACTTACAAGCTTATGAACATTTATAACATCTTGTTACTGGTGATGGCACCGATCTGCAGTTTTTCTGCTGCCAGTGTATGCCATCAAGCCCCAGATGCTTGTTATTTTGTTCTCATCAGAATCCCTGCATTGGTTTGCAGGCTGACAAGAAACTCTCTGTGGCACTTTTCAACAAACTGAATGATAAACAAACTCCCTCTAGACCAGTCCGGGTGATGTTTATCAAAGGGTTACTCATATAGGTCTTGCCTGTACTGGAAAAGGTGTATACCCCTAGAATGAGGCAGCTGGATCCGTGGAGCTGCTGGTTCCACTAACTCTGTTCAATCTTTATCTGAAATTGATTTTAAGCCTTGCAGGATTATTATAAGCTTTTGCAGTTAGGGATTACATAGACCTATGAGATCATGCCAGTGACATTTTACTTGTTAAAAATTCTATTGTAGATTAGATTCTAAGGGACTCAAGTATTTTAAAACTTTCATTCAACCTTGTACAGGTGGACCGAATTTATCTGGTGGGCATGTGTAATGAAAACCCTGAGAAGAAGAGTGGAGATCTGTTTTCTTGTTATAATGACAGCAACAGAGAAGTGATGGCTTTAGGTTAAACCTGTCAGGTTTCACCACTGCAGGCAGGGTAAGGAGGGCAACACCTTCATCCTTCCAGCAAACCAGCAAATAGAAAAGCAAAGACTACAAAGCAGAAGAGGCTGAAAGGAGAATCTGGAGTCTAAGGAGAAGATGGCTCAAACAGAAGTACTGCGTGCCCTGCAAATACTTGCTGTGTTGAAGCATGGGAAGCCATAAAAGCAGTCTGAAAATCTGAGTATTTACCATCTGCAGAAAGAGAGAAGGGGAACCAGAGAGCAAGTATTAGCATTTTTCCCTCTGGTTCTATTGCCAGAGGGCCAAAACAGGTAATGGTGCAGCTGAAGCTGCTACCTTCTGCTGTCTTCAGGGTATGTGGGCAAACCTATCAAACTCCTTGCATTGCTTTCATTTCAGTGCAACTCTGCTCCTTACACCAAATTCTTTTAGAAGATCTATAGACTGCTACTGCATGCCCTTGCCTTTCCCTGTGTAATTTTTGCAGGAGAAATGGATCAATTTTGCTTGATGTCTGCTGCCTTTAAATCAGCTTCAACTGTTGTGAGACTCAAGTGGTGGCAGCTGGGAGACTGCTTAGCTTCAAGCATGGCTGGAGTTGTTCTGTGACCTGAAGAAGATGGCAGAATGCCATGCATTAAGGGTGGTGGAAAATAGGTATGTGGGAGGAAGCCCTTACTCAAACAGTTAAAACACCTAAATGTGAAGAAAGAGGATTTGGTGTCAAAGTACATCTGTTGCCTGTGGTTTGATGCAGTCAGCATGACATGTATTGCTAAACCTTTGTTCCAGCTGTTATAGGCACCTAAGTTTATGTGATTTTTTCATTGGCTGCTGCTTTTGAAATTTAGTGCTTCTGACATACGGGAAAATTTTTTTTCGAAGTGTGAGTGAGCCTGCAGGATAGGTGTGTTGATAGTACATAGCTGACCACACTGTGCTGAGAGCTTTAGTGCAGCAGCATTTCAACTCCTGGCTGCAAGGGTAGTTAGAAACAAAGAGAATCAAACTGGATAGCTCTCATCAAGTCCTCTGATTCATAGTTCCTGAAGAAATTCTTGTCCTAGTCTACTCCTATGTGCTATATAAAGGAAAACATATAAAGTCTTCCCTTTGTATTTAGAAAGCAGGCACGGATTAGGCTTACTAAGCAATAATCAGCTTTCACTGGTTTAAAATTAACTAAAACAGCACTAGTCTTTTTTTCTCTCAGCTGGTGGCAGTGGGGGACAGAAGACGTCTGGAGGAAGTGGCTCAGGCTTTTGTGGCAGCGTGAAGAGAGATGTGACCTGCAGCAAGCTCTGTCCATTGCCAGAGGTATGGTGCTATGTCCATCCTGAATGAGTTTTCCTGGCCTATCTTCCCAGCTGCCAGAATGGCAGTACAGGAGAGGTGTTCTGATGGGATGGGACTGCATGTCCTGGGGCTGGTGGTGTGCCAGCAACAGCAGGTGTCCTTTGCTGTCCGCCATCCTCAACCTGTTACCCTAAAGAGAATTTCTCTGGGCACTCTCCTTTCCTCCCCTGCGCTGATAGTTGAGCTAGTTATTTTGAGTTGTAATTGAAACAGGCACGTTGGGGATTTTAAGCCCCTGCCCATTTCAGGGGTAAGGACACTGAGACGCCTTTGCTACCTTCTCTTCCTTTGCTCCCCCGATAACATGATAAGAGCTTCAATGACAGAGGATGTTTCTGATAGCTCAAGCTGGGTTTGGTTTTGTTTTATTTTGGTTGAGTAGCAGCTAAAGTTTTTCCTTTCCACTACTGAGCAGTTGGGCCAATGGCCTCCTCCTGAAATCACAACTGCAATCCATTTTCTCTGTTAAAGCAGCAATGATGCAATAGTTCACAACATAGTACAGAGCAGTGCCTAGCAGGCAACACTCACAATTTCTTCTGTTTGCTAAGTTTCTTCTGTTTGCCAAGTCATGCTGGGACTTAACTTTAACTTAAGGCTAAAAACCCTCCACAGGGTGTGGAAGGCCTGTTTGTGTGTCAAGCATCTTTCCATCTCCTCTTAGATGGCACTGAATAGTAGAAGGCTATTTTCCTTTTCTAGCATTAGGGGGAGCACAGCTGTTAAGAGAAAAATACTACATGGTAAAAAAAAAAAAAAAGAAAAAAGATGCAAACTGGAAAAAAAGTTCTGAACCTTATGAGTCCACTTAAACTCTGTCCCTACACAATGGTCTGTTTATAATCCCTGTGCCACCAGTAACAAAGTGTCTGCAGGCACCCAAGATTGTAGGACCTTGCTCCCAGGGATGTCAGGCAAAGAGGAGAAATAGAAGTGGACAGCCTGATAATTTTTCAGTCCCCTACAAAGAAGCAAATAAAACTGAGTGACATTAACAACTGTTTTAAGCTTTCTTGGCATTCCAGAGGCCATGTTGACAATGTTACAACAGCTATTCAGGAATGCTGTTATACCACCAGGGCTGTCTTTGAGAATTTATAGACTGTAATTTCTTGTTTTAGCTTCCAGTGGTGTCATTTATGATTGTACGTAGGGCCTTGGCTACAGGGGAAAATATTCTTCTCTTGTTCCAAGCCCTTGACTCTGCAAGTTGATTTTGTTTTGCACTTTGATAGGAACATTGCCCAATAAGCTGTGTGGTAAAGCCTCTCTACCCCTAAAATCCCCAAACTCTTAATGATTTTCTCAGAGCTAGGATTTCACATGTGGGCTCAAAGTTCATAGGCCTATGTAATTCCTCTGCTTCTACCTCTACTGGCTTGTGCTTGCTTCCTCTGCTCATGAAAATACTTTATTGATCAGATCTCTTTAAAACCATAAGGATACTTCCTGGCTACTCAATGAGCAAGGCTAGCAGAATCAGTCCCTGTGTGCATAAAACGTACCAGATAACGACATTTAGGCCAAATATTCTATCAGGGATATTTTCCTTCATATATTTTTCCTCAACTCAGCACACGCTTTTAATCATTGGAATGGACAGGCTGATTGATTGCTTGGCTGATTCCTCTGCACTCAGCACCTAAAAATAAATGTTTAAAAGTTACATAATCTTGGAGTTAAGACTGCTCTCTGCATGTTCTTTGGAAGTGAGAAGTCCAAGTTAGGGCTTATGCTTTGGGAGAGCAGAGAGGATCCTCTAAGAGCAGACAATGTACCAGACTTGGTTTGTAAAGAAAGATCAAGAGAGAGCATTGTTAGTTTGATTCTGCTCTTTCCACTGGTGTGATCAGCTGGCTCTTGGTGGTGTTACTGGTTTGGTTCTGTCAGGTTCACAGAAACATGTCAGCATCCATGCATCTCAAGCTAGTCCATTCTGCACACGTTCAATTTGCTTCTTTAGGAATACACCAAAGTTAGTATTGTGAGGAGAAGTGAAGGACTAAGTATGTAAGAAGAATAATTCCTTCCAAGGGAAAAGTTTGAGATGCCCAAAGGAGGCATGCCTGGGTGCCAAACAATAGTACTGCTACCTGCAAGAATACTGCGCAAGGAGGAAAAATTGTAACTGGTACATGTGGATCTCTCCTTAGTAGTATTACTCAAGGAGAAGTTTCTATGAGACGTGTGATATTTGCAGTGCTTCCAGAAGTCAGAGAAGGAGAAGTGGGAGAGAGTTGAAAGGTACTAAAGAGGGAGGAAGAATCTGGGGAAAGGCAAGGAAGAAGGCTAGAAAGAAAAAAACATTTGTAGGTCATTCTGTGAAGGGTACAAAGGTAACGCGTGCCCCAGAGGGACAGTGCCATGAAAGTTACAACAGAAATCACCAGTGGGAAAGGATACTCTTCTTTCCTCCTCTTTTTTTTTTTTTTTTTTTTTTTTTTAATTTAGTTCAAAAGGATGGCAGGAGCATGATGCAAAGTGTTATTCATATACTGGGGAAAACACACATATGAGGACATCTGTTTTAAGAAGCTGCTTCAAAAATAACCACAGGAGAGGAGTGTGTTAGCAGAGTGCAGCAGGCAACCTGCAGAGCGGTGGAAAGTAAGACAGCAGTGGTGCTCTGAGTGCAGACAGCCCCAAATGTTTACAGGATTGTGTACATTTGTACTCGCTGCTGAACCACCCCACCCTGACCCCTGTGGGTGTTTTACAAATGGAAGGAGGTGCTGTTTCCATGTTTTCTGCATGAGAACATTGATCCTTTTTCTGTTGCTCTCCTTCTTGACCCCTTTTTCTTAAGTCAGCAGCTTCTAAATTCCAGTTTCAAGCCTCTAAGAAATAACCCTGTTTCAATGAATATCCAAAATGTATGGGAGAGGAATACAGATTTGAATACTACTCCATCCCAAAGATGAGGCCTTATTCACCTGGAAAAAAAGGAAAAGCAGACTGAGAGATTTTGAAGCAGGATGCTCATATCCAGCATTCTACCCTAGCCTCTTACTGACTGCTGAGTACAGGAACACGCAGCAAACCTGGCCACTGATTTACTGAGATGCTGTGAGGAAGTTCATTACAGCTTACCTGTTGTTTCAGCTTCCTGATGGGTAAAACAGAAGTGAAAAGCACAACTCTTGTGCTTGTCTTCTTCCTAAAGTTTGTGGTTTCAGATAGCTCTGAAAGTGCTGTGGTGTAGGATTCAATGCAAGTATCAGGTGTGATCCATTAGCGAAATGAGAAGGGGTAAAGCCAGATGGCAGGAGGCATCCCACTGGGGAACACAATGTTTCAGGCACCAGGCAGTTAATTTCTTAGCCAGGTAAGAGAGCATGTTTGATAAAGACCAGATGAAAAATGAGCATAATTGTGCGTTGGGAGATTCAACCTCTCCTTAAAACAGAACTTTGACAAAACATTCATGGAGAATTTTCATCCCTATCTATTTTCTAGTTTTTCATAGGAGAATCAATGGCAAATACCACTTCAAAGTAGCAACCAGATGTTTCCCTCCTGCTTTTTTAGCTACCCATTGTGGGTAACAGAAACATTTCACAAATAGAAGTGAGAGTTTGATATATAGTAGCTGATATCAATCTAGTAGGAAACAGCTGTATTTCTTTTCTGCACTAGTGGCTGTCAGCAAGTAACACCGAGTTGACTTCGGATATCCCCTACCTCAAGGGAAGTATTATCCTCTGTACTCCCTCCAGTACTGTGTTTTCTGATAAAGAACAAATGTGTCTGCTAAAATCAGTTCATGCTGCAGTAACCAGTTGGAGCAAATCTTTGTTTTCAGTTATAAAAATTCTCCCTTACAGCACAAAGTTAACTATTTGGAGTTTTGCAGAATTATTCCATATTTACCTGGCTATGCATGGTATAACCCCAGCTGCACTTTGGCCAGTGTTCGGTAGCTGAGTGAAACCTGCAATGCATTTTCATATGTATGTAAACCAATAAAGGGATGTGCTTTGGACAAAATCTGATATTTCAAAAGAGTTGAGTAGCAGTCAAATTAGGTTGGAGTAAAATGTAGCAACAGGGAATTTAATATCATGCTGTTACACTATAGGTTAAACAGAGATGGAAATCAATTGCTTGTCACTATGTAAGAGGCTGTATCTCTAATATTGGCTGTTTTAAGTAAAGTACTTACATTTACAGTTAAATAAACAGATGATTTGCTTTATTTTTTTACTGGGGCTCAATTCATGTTGAAACCAATGGTCATTTAATGTCCAAATTGCTTATGCCATTCCACTGGATACCTCTTCTCAATGCCCAAGCAAGGTGCAGACTAGGCCCTGCAGGACTTGCATCTGACTGCTTTTAAGTAGACATGGGCTTCTAAGCACTGAGATTGCTTTTGGAATGGGAGCTCTGGCATACTGCGCTGAATACTGAAAGGTATTCAGGCATACAAATTGTTTGAGTTTTAAACTTTCCTTGAAGTATTTCATGGTTTACTATTTTGATATCACTTCAGGCTTTGCCAAGATTAAGCTTTTTCTATTACTTTGTAACCATATAGAAGATATAAAACAGTTCACTCTCAAAAAGTGTTTTATTCCAGCTAGGACTAAGCATATGGCTTTCTTTGTTTAGTTGTTTGATTGCATCATTCTTGTTTCAGTTGCGACAATTTGGCTTACACCTTTTTCTTCCTTGTGTGAAGTGGGACCCGAGTGCACTGCACCATTCTATTGTGCGTATCCACTGGCCATGCTGTTCTCTGCTATGGGACTGTGGAAAAATGCCCAAATTTTTCTCTGAATGCTGCTATACAGGTGCAGGCAGGGCGGCAAGCGTAAACTCATTGGGACAAAGATGTATTCTGAAAGAAGAACTGAATAAGCACTGTAAGCAGGCACCTGTAAGCAGGTGTACTTCTATAGTGTAGAACACTGACTGCAGGCTCCTCCTTGTCAACCCAGCCAAAGCTGACCTTGTGTTTGATACATTTACTGCTCCTGTCTATCTTCCAGTTTGGCTGCAGGGTCCTGTGCACCTTAGCTTGCTCTCTAGATGTCTCACTGCTGCCACATCCTGCACCTATTAAAATCTGAGCAGTGTCCCTTTCTCCCTCTCCGGAGCACATGGAGGCCCTGTGAGTATCCCCATGGAAGGCTGACACCAACAGGCTGCACAGCGGGGTAATTTACCACTAGATGGCTGGACCTCCTGATTGTCCAGCTCTCGGTTTTGTTCCCGACTCAGCGTGACCGTGCTTAGTACAGAACAATGGAGTCGTTGTAAGCTCTCTGCCCACCCACTTTATAGCTTAACATTTTTAAACAGCTGATGCTTTTAGCAGATTTGCCTTCATAATGAATAGTTCAAACTTTTGAAACGTACTGAAAGAGCTGTGGTAATATCTAAGAAAATTATAGTTATTTTGCAAGATGAAAAGGAAAAGCTCCCTAGTCCTATTCTATTTTTTTTCCATTCCATTATATATGTAATACAACATTCACTGAGTCTTTTATTTTGTATGTGCATGCACAAGTGGGACACATTTAACAGTTTGTCACTCAGAGTGGGATATAACATCATGATGTCCTGAGTAGTCACAGCCATATAGTTTGATCTGGTAAATTTGGTGATGTAAAATCTGTAAAACTTTTATACACTGACATATATGTCACTGTAATTTGGGGCAGAAATGTCTTTCCTTTAAGAAAAATTATTTTGCTCTCAGTCAATCTCTTCAAAAAGTTTAATACCTCTGAGTGAAAAATGTCAACTTTGCTGATGATTGCAGACTGATACATTATACAGAGCAAGAAGGCCTACTTCAAAAGGAAGATTTCTCCTGCCTGAAAGCAGACAAGAGAAATAGACAAAGTAAACATCTGTTTCTTAAAGATATCACTTTTTTTTCCTTATCAGTCTCTTCACATTTTCAGCTCTGTTACTTGTATTTAGTTACTTGTATTTACTGGGTTCACGTTGTATGTCTATAGATGTATTTGTATCCTTGGGTTGCAAACAACAGAGAGGGATATTTTTAAATTAAAATTACTTTAGTTGCTTTGCTGTCACAACACTAGCATTTTATGCTTGCCATTTGCAGGAACACGGAGGAGTCACAGTTCCTGCCTCCAAGGTATTATAAACTAAAATATCAAACCTGGAAATCTTAGGGCATATTAACAGCTTTGTGAGAGCCTGAAGATGTGCCTAAAGAAGGTGATACATGGAATGGTAAGATGGAGATGAATCTAGAAATAGATTTGGGGTGGGTTTTCTTTTATTTTTTTGAGTATCAGTATCAGTCTTTCACAGTTCAATTTTCTTAAAGCACTATGACAGCCAAAAAAAAAGCTGATAGTATAATTAGTGTGCTAGAAGAAGAACAGGAAATTAAAATGAACTCCACCCATCCAGACTCACAGAAAAACATAGGTAGTGAAGCATATAGCAAGTGACAAGCCTCTGAAAAAACAGACTTCAAAAGTAATTGTTCAACCCAACAAGAATATGGGTTGCTACTCTGTTCTCATTAGCAGGAAGGTTTCTGGTTATGTTAATGCAAAAGGTGAGAGTAAGAAAGGCTTGGAAATTTACTGGACTCGCAAACAAGTAAATTATATATTTTTCTGAAGTGTTTCTTTTTAAAGGTGCTTGAAGGGTAATGTGCAGGTTATTTATGAAGTGCAGCTTCATGCTTGGAAGTAGTCTGGACCCAGTTTACTTGCTCTTTGAACTCTTCAAAATACTGAAGTTCCGAAGTAAGTAGAGAAATCACATGGCTAGCTTCAGTCTTAGTCACAAAGAGCATGTTATTGCTGAGCACAGAAGATTGTCTGCCTAAGATGTAGCATTATCACAGGCATTGTGTATTCCTCCTATGAAGTTATAGGAAGTATAAAGCCCTGACCACACAGCATGGCTTTGTAATCACTCTAGTACTGCTATTGGGAATGCTTAAAAAAACTTACTTTATTTACCTTGTTCCTAAGCAGGTCCAGTGATTAAAAAGTCTACAGAATACTGCTGTAAAATATCTCTTCACTGGTGATATTACAAGTGCTATGTTTGCTGTGGCAGCTCTGCATAACATTTGAGAAATTAAAAGTGTCAATGCCAAGGTAAAGGAAACAGGTATCTTTGATCTAACTATGTGGTAACTGTCATTAGATGTGAATAAAGAAGGCATATATGAAGAACCAGACAAAAACTTGTGAGGAAATCAGCCTAAACATTTCAACCACCTTCCTTTGGGATTATCAGCTCAGTTGCAGAACTCTTGTACAGTCCTAAAAAACTGGTAGAGGCCCAGGATACACCCTGTTATGTAGGCTGACAGACAGGAGACACTGATGTCACAGCAAAGATGGCACCCCTTTTGTCTGCTGCTCTTGGAGCAAGATGATTTAAGGACTTCACAGAGGTCTGGGGGCTGAACTCTGACCAAGATGGCCAAACATGTACTCCAATGCCTTGTCGCTCAATTATTGGTCAGGCCATGGTAGCAAATTGTTCTAAAAGCTGAGCTCTGAGATTAATTGTTCTGTCAGCCTCCCCTCCTACCACTCTGGCAGCAACTTACAGTTAAAGCCTACAACAACCAAATTTGCAGGCGTGCACTCTCTCATTCTACCTCCTCCTTCCACTCCGTGACCTTCTGACAGCTTTACAGATCTTCCTGGCAAGAGATGCCAGAATGATTCCTGAGGGACTGTTCATGTGGAAAACTCTGATCCAGGCTCCCAGGAAAAACAAAAATCTGCACAGGAAGAGGGATGAGAGAAGCTCAAGTGGTTTAGGCCTGAGCTAAAGGAAACCCTTGAAGGGAACCATACTCAAAGATTAGTTAAAATGGTGGACTTGCAGAAAATCCTATCACCATTAAAAACACGCTCAGAGGAACTTGTTCTCACACTTGTTCTTCTGAGTGGTATTACAGAGGAAATAGCTGTTAAACCTCTGAGTTGTAGGTGTCTGAGTGAGGATGTCCTGTGTTATATGATGAAGAATCCCTGAAAGCAACTCAGAGGGCCTTGAAAAACCTCATGAATCTTAAGAAAATCATATGGTGTTCCATTTATAGGATAAACATTGGTTGCCCTTTTGAACAGAGCATTGTCAAGAATTACACTTGAACCCCTAGGTATACACAAGCAGTAGTCTATGTTTGGGAAGTGAACAGTTTCCAAATTTGAAGTTTGTCCAGTGCTTTTAGCAATACAAAGTTAGAAGGATAAATTTGACACTGGAGTCTAAGTTTATATCCGTATTAATGACCATGGTCCCATAGCACCAGTAATGAAAGGGGAGGTCACTACCCATGCTCTGATTGCAGTCACCCCTAATTTAGAACTGTAAATCTGTGTCTCTTTTTGTAGAATAATGCATATGTTTTATCTCATTAGGCCCTCTCACTGTCCTGTGCATGAAATGGTGGTAAGAAGTACCTCATAATTAATGCACTTTGGAGCCAGTTTGGTTGTAAGAGTGCTTGGAACCACACCTGCAGTCACTGTGCGACAGTGAGCTATGGACAGGTATGTCATATTATTCCGTTGTATAGACTCATCAGAGGATAATTCCTGATAAATTTCTGATAAGAAAGAGCTCTGTAAAACACTTCAGAGGAGGAGCTTGCTGAGGCACAGCACTACAGAAACAGAGCTGTGTGTCAGCGTGTTTGCCCCAAGCAACACCAAGGTGCAGCTGCAGCCCTGGCTGTTCCTTCGCTTCTGAGTTCACAGTGTGGGGAGGAAGTGTGCCACCACTCCCACTCCTTCCTCCCACAAGCAACAGAGGTAGCAGCCTCGAAGTGCCTGACACAAAAAGTACAGCATTTTGAGAAAGATAATAAAGGCTCAGATGCACATTCTCACAAGAAAGTAAAATCAGACTTAATGTGATTGGTTATTGGTTGTTATTTGGTACTCCTTAGCTTCAGATTCTGGCCTGGAACCCTGTAGATGTATAGACATGCTTAATGCTTTGTGAATCATCATAACAATGTTGTTGTTATCACATTCTAATGATGTTGGGTTGGTCCTGCAAGATGATATCATTATCCAATATTGAGAGCTAAGTTTCATATGAAAAAGCAGCTCACTACTCACCAGTGTTACCCATAAAAGTAATTAAGCAGTACGTGCACTTGTAAATTAATGAAATATATTTGTGTTTATTCCTAAGGGAAGCTGAAGTCATGTTCACATCTGGGACGCAGCATGTAATTCCACCAAGGCCAATACAACTTGTATCACTACTTGAGTTTAGACCTATGAAATTCTTAACTCAGAATTCCTTTTAAACCTAAAAAAAGTCCCCTCGTTGCTGTTCACTCAGTTGCTAAGTGGAAAGCATGGTTGCAAAATTATCAAATGAACACAAATAGTGTTACAAGCTAGTATGGTATTTGAGGTAGGTAATACCTCTGACTCTACAAATCTTGTTTTATGTCAGAAAGCTCTATGGCTTTCCTACAGAAAAAGATTGCTCTCCTATGAATTCCTACTAAAGTAAACTGTCTAGGAAATACCTAGACTTATGGACACAGACACTAAACTTCTCTTAGACCACAACTCTTTATCTCAATATATGTGGCATGAGGTGAGATTGGCAATGTGATAAGTCCCAGAACTACAGTCTTCAATGTGCTGCTCTGCCATTTCTCTTCTCAAGTCACTCAGGTTTGCATTTCTTTTTCCCTGGAAAATGTCAAAGAATTCATAGATCAAAAACTGGGAGCTAACGCCCAGACAGAGGTGCTGGATCTAAGAAGTGATTGAGGAACTGGGATGAGAGTTCTTGGTGGAAAGTAAGAATTTCAGAGTCCGCAACTCTACCTCTTTTAAGACGTGAACTTCTCAAACTTGCCGCACTTATTAGCATTAGAATTGGCCAGTCTTCAGTCAGAAGAAGTCCATTGATATCTACATCTTAAGAGACGGGAAGTAGATTGTCATTTGGAGGGGACTTTTTCTCCAGTGTCAGTAGGAAATCAAGGCATTGCCCAGCGTTATGAAGCAGTGTGCTGCTAGAAACATTGCTCTGTCATTGAAATACCATCCATTAGTACTCATGACTCGTCAGATGAATTATGAACTAACTGAATTTGAGTAATTGTCTTGCCCTACTGCAAGGAAAGGTAATATTGCTCCTGCTTAGTATTGCCTCAGGCTTTTGTGCCAGAAGAGCACACTAGAATTCAATGTTGACTGGTAACTAACAGTGAATTTAAAGTGCTGTCACACTCATCGTGCTCAGCTTCCCTAGGTGGCCAAAACATGTAAGAAACAATCCACAAGAGATGGCACAAAGCTAAAGGATGGGGATTTTTTTAATCCCTGTTTGTTTAGGAGAGGAAACAAAATGTGTTTGTAAACCAGAGAGGCTGCTGCAGGTGTAGAGGACTCTGTTACAGCTGGCATTCCGAAAGATCAATTACCTACATCAAAGCTGTTCTGCTGCCTTTGCTGTCTGCTTGCTTATTTCTGAGGCTGCACAGGAACCATACACACAAAGTGAATTAAAAAGAGCAGGGTTCTGCATTCAATACCCTCTTTGAGTGAGCAGTCTAACCCTTAACACCAGACATCCCAAGTTCTCCTTAAGCTGATGAGATGATGGGACAAAGTGAAATGCTTTTGGGTTTAACAAGACACTTGGCAATGATAATACTACGCTTGATTGAGAAAGCAAGTGAAATCGTGTAATATGATGCTATAAATGATGTAGGTTGTGTTTCAATTTGACTTGTTGATTGGGAATGAATGGATTAATAGGTAAAACATCTGAGATTGTTGCTGAATTTATTGTAATAAATATTACTTTACAATATTTTCCTCCTGCCTGTGAAGCAATAAATTGTTAAGGGGTGCCAACATGTGATATTAGTAGTGTGTTATGACAGGAATATTATAAATGTTTAATATTAATAATTTAATAAGTATTACAGGTTGTCATCAATATTTGAAGCCACTCGTAAGAAGCGCGTCTTAATATAACACATTATTACCATACCCTACTGTAAGGCACCTGTTGTGCCTTTATCCACTGGTATGGAACATATGCATTACTGATGATTCACCTTTTTCTACCCTCTAGCCATGGATAGTCTTGTAAAGACAGTGTAAACAACAGACACAGGGATGAGGCTCATGTGATAAACTGTACAGTCCTAGTTAGTGTATAGATGTGTTGCATTAATTTCTCATTTACCAATAACATTGTTTATTTTCATGGATCTGTTTCAGCAGATGCTTTTCCTTCTTAATGTCTACCAGATATGACAAATATTTCCCTTCTCTCTCAAGAAAGACACAGGACAAGGCCCCGTAACTGATACAACACGATCTTGAACAAAGACTATCTTGTGTAGTTCTAACAGTATCATGCTTCTGAAGTGTGTTATCTTGCAATCCTGTAGAGATGGGAAATGTAATTTATTACAAAGAAGTCTTCCATCTTTTAAAATTGAGAGTTGCACTTGCAGAATCACAGAATCAATTAGGTTGGAAAAGACCTCTGAGTTCATTGAGTCCAACCTATGATGTAACACCACCTTGGCAACTAGACCATGGCACCAAGCGCTATGTCCAGTCTTCCCTTAAACGCCTCCAGGGGTGGTGACTCTACCACCTCCTGGGGCAGCTTGTTGCAATGTCTAATCACTCTTTCTGTTAAAAATTCCTCCTACTGTCTAACCTGAACCTTCCCTGGCACAGCTTGAGACCGTGTCCTCTTGTCCTGTCGCTGGTTGCCTGGGAGAAGAGACTGACCCCCACCTGGCTACAGCCTCCTTCTCCAGGCTTTCTCTTAGAGCTGGAGCGGGAAACTCTGAAGACTTGATCCGTTGAAATTATTATATTCTTCAGCGAAGAAATGCTATTAATTATGCTGTTAATGCCAGACCCTGTGTACTCTGAATCCCAAACAGCATATGAATACAACTAACCCACGTAACTTTATAGCTGTCAGGTTCAATATAAACTCAGTGTATGTTAAAATATAAATTCTAGCAATCATTGTAAAATAGTTCTTCACGCGTTCCTGCGCACACGAGGTCCCGTGGGACGCGATCCGAGGGCGCCCATTCAGAACAACACACACGGTGTAATTACGGCCTGGCTCCTCCTTTTTACTGCAGCCAGCCTGGAAGCGGGGCTGTCGTCCGTGCCAGGCGGGGCTATTCCTCGCCGTCTCGGCATTCCTGGGCCTGTGTCACCTCGGAGGACAGGGAGGGAGGGATGGCAGCAGGACAGCGGGACAGAACTCCCGGGAGCGGCTGCGGAGGGAGCGGGGCCGCAGCTCCACCCCCTCCCCGCCCACACCGGGCGGGCGGCGGCCGCACGGTCTGATTGGCGGGGAGCGGCGCCAATCACGGGGCGGGGGCGGGGCCGGGCGCGCGCGGCGGCCGTTGGCGCTGCGGGGGCGCGCTCGGGGCAGCGCGCGGCTCCGGCCTCTGCCCGGGCAGATCCTGCCCCGCCGGCGCCTCTCCCGCTCCTTCTCTCCTCCCTCCCGCCGCGAGCAGCCGAGGGCGTCCTCCATGCGGGAGAAGAGGAGGAGGAGGAGGAGGTGGGAGCTGCTCGCCGGCCATCCCCGGCGCCCGGCAAGTCGGAGCCGACCCGCCGCCGCGCCGCTGCTGCCGCATCTCCCCGCGGCGCGGAGCCGGCGCTGAGCCCTGCCCGCCGCGCCGCACCCGCACCCCTCCTCGTAGTCTTACCCCCACCCTCCTTCCAGTCTTCCCAGCCCCCTCCTCCTAGTCTTCCCCCTCCTTTTTTTTTTATCCCCCTCCCGCCCCCCCGCGCCCCCATTTGTTTCTCACCCTGGCCGCGAGCAAAGCGTCTTCATGAGCGCAGAGGATGTCCGGGAAGCACTACAAGGGGCCTGAAGTCAGTTGTTGCATCAAATATTTCATCTTCGGCTTCAATGTCATTTTCTGGGTAAGCGGAGCCGGTTGCGCGGCGCTTCGTGTCCTCCTCTGCCACCTCCTCCTCATCCTCCTCCCTCTCCATCCCGGCCGCCGGCGCCCCCGGTCTGGGCACGGCCGGGAGCGACAGCGACGTGTGACAGCCGGGCGCGAGGCCGCGGGGGGATTTTGGATGGGGTGCGGGTGCGAGGCCGGGAGTGCCGCCGCCTCCGACACCCCCCCGGCCCCGGACAGCCCTTCCCCGGGCAAGTTGTGGTGCTGCATTCCTCCATCTCCCGGGGATGCCGGCTCCTCTTCCTTTCCGGCCCTCCTAATTGCTTTTGTTGTAGGTGCGAAGAGGATTTCGTGCCTTTTTTTTCCCCCTCCTTTTTTCCTGTTCCCTCCTTCCTTTCCCCTCCTCTGCTTTGTGGTGGGGGAGGGAGGGAGCAGCCAGACACCCGGGCCTGGAGAACGAATTGATCTGCGTGTTTTCACGCTGACATCCCTGTTAGATGTAAATAATAACAAAAAAAAAAAATCACAGCTCAGGTTCTCTGAACAGTGTTGTTTAATGATTGCACAATGGTGAAGCTGAGTATGGCAAGGGTTTGTTATGATTAGCTGTTAACACATACTAGTAGTAGCAAGCATAGAATGGAGGAGGAGGGAAACAGTATTTCCACCCATCCCTAAAGTTCAAGCCCACGGGAGGCTTGCTTGGGCATTTGTTGGGATTCTGGCTGTGATCTGCCTGCACAGTATCTTGTTGCACTATTCTGGCTGTAGAGTGGGCAGAACTGTATAGTGAAATGTAACCTTCATATACTAGTACTTCTAGCATCTTCTCCATGTGTTGGATTTGAAAGAGAAGCAGCTGGTTTTGGATGTACATGCCAAATTTCGGAACCACAGTGGGGAAGGATGTGAGCATTCTCACACACATGTAAATGATGAGGTCTTCTTACTGCATAGAATGTTCAAGTCGAGTGAAGGCTCTTACATGTACAATCTCCCTCGTCATGAGATGTTCCACATAACAATGAGAAACATGCACAAACCCAGGTAGGGTGAATGTGTTTTTGAGGGGCTTTGAAAGCAAGTTGAATATAAATCCAGTATAGTGGCTTGTTTGGACTAGAAAGGAGAATTGAGGAAAAAGCCCCACACCATTTTGAAGTTTTATGGGTGAAAGTGGGGAAGAATAGAAGAGAAAAAAACCTTCTAAGCAGTACTGAGCTTCTGATCGTCCCCTTGGTGAGAACAGAGAGTGGTTACGTGGACAGCAGGTATCCATAGCTAACCTCAAGTCTGTTTTCCTGGAAAATAAAGATACCTGAAGAGGATGTTTGAAAGGATGGGAGTTTTGATTAATTACACTTTTATACTGAAATACCTTTCCTTAATCAAGAAGGTACGCTGAAAGAGTGAACCTGACTCTGGCTTTATGTCGGTGTTTACTTGGCCCCAGGCTGACCCCTGGAGATGAGTGGTAGCAAGCTTTGTAGTATTCTGACCCGACAGAGCTGTTTTGATTGTACTCTTCCGTTCAGTTTTTAGTGGTTGAGTTTGCCATGGTTCTTTTCACTTGTCTGTTTCTTTATTTGGATTTTCCTAGGCATATGTTGCTGTGAGCATGAATATTTTTCAGCAGGAAACAAGTGCTGTGAGGAACATTTGAGTGCAGTGTCCTTGGACTAAGAGAGGGAGATTATGGTGAAATCTACATAACTATATTAACTTGCTGTTTCAGGCACTGTCAGTATATCAGAGGCTATACACCCTTTAATTGCCTTCATTTTGTTTTCTGAAGGTTAATGTGTGCAGGGTGCAAGTGGGAAAGTGGTATGTTTTAGGTTTTCTGTAGCTACTCGTTTTCTAATCCTGTGTTCTTGAGGCTGGTGCAGCACAACTTCTGCAGGTGTGCCTCTCTTGTAACTGAATGGGCCAAAGGATATTCCACTAGGCCAGAGGCTTTATACTATTGGAATGCTAATCTGAAAACCTGAAAAATATAATTGTATGTCACCCACTCAGCCACTTGCTTGATGTGTGGCCCTTGCTTGCAGATTTCCTCTTTCGTAAAATGGTAATCATCTCATTTGTGTTCCTGGCAAAACTTCTTGAAATTCACAGAGACCAAGCACTTTATAAAAGTTTAGTCATTTCTTTAGAATATTGTAATCTCTTTATGAGAAAGCCTGCATTTATTACCACGTCTTTCATGATTTGGAGTGAAAATAGAGACAGTTGCTCTCGTAGAATACATTTTAATATTGTTTTTACTGAATTAATAGCAAATCCTTCAATAGTCTATGATGAAACTGGGCCAGAAAAGCTGTAAATGAAAATTGCAAATTCAGTTGGCTGTTTACAGAAAGTAATTATCAAAAATAGCCACTAATGTAGTAATTTTATATAGGTCGAAATGATAAGGAGGTCATCATATTAATGCCATGACACTCTCTAGGATCTTGCAAATGTGGAGATATGTAGCACACCTTTGATAGACCTTTTACCTGAGCATTGTTATGTAGTGGTTTCAACACAACCTTTAAAAATTTTAATGTAAACAAGTGGGAAATACTCTTTATTCTGCATCATAAACCAATGGACTAAAAGAGAATGAGTTGGAAGAGTAATGATTTTGACAAGAAAATTGTCAATGCCTTGAATAGAGGAATGTTACAGGTCTGCTGAAGTGATTGGGAGAGTGACTGTACGTGCTACTTAAACTGAAATTATTACAAAAAATCCGAGGCTTTAATATGGGCAAAATAAATTACCAGACCTTTTTGTCTTTTTGGTTCTGTGCTGGTTAGATATTCCTTTATTTAAAAACCACAACTGAATTATTAGAGCAACGACTATGGGAAAGTTGCACTCTAATGCTCTGTATGTAGTTGTGACTAAAGGTGACAGTATGCTTTTTGAAGATAGTTCTCAGACTTGCACCACACCAGGTAACATGTTCTTGCCTAAATGTGTGCTTCATACTGTTGTAGAAGACAATATTATCTGCTGAGTCTATGCATAATTAATGTTTTAGGTTTATTTGCAAGCTTAATTTCTTTTGGAAATTCAGTATTAATGTTGGTAAATACGCTGAAAGTGTTTGTTCAGAAAAACTTTTATTTTACGAGACTACTATGCTGTCGTGGAAAAGGGAAGCTCATTTTGCAGTGGTTAAGGTAAGATTTAGGAACGGAGAACTAATAGGCACAAATACATCTAAATCAGAAGTTAGAACTCAATATTATGGCTCCCTTCGCATTGCTCAGCTGCTGTCCTTCTGCAGGTTGTTCATGGGGCATACACCTGTGCTTTAACTTGATTAGCATAATGCCTGTGCAAAGCACCACATGGTTTGCTACCTTTCTAGGCTGGCAGCTGGTGGAATAGACAGTGCTTTTTTATGAACCTTTCTGGTTTTGTCTAGGTAAACTATACACTGTAATATAAGGTAAGAGAAAGCATTTTTCTGTAGTTAAAGAAAGCAAACAAATGATGCTCCTCCCTCCTTTTCCCCTTAGGCTTCCATGTAGAATGTTGTCAAAGGTAGAGTGCAAAAGGTCAAAGTAGGCCACCCAGCTTCCCAAAGGGCAAGAACCATTTTCCCCTCTTTCCCCCTCTACTTTTGCAAGACAGTTTTAGGCTGACTTTTAGTTCCAAGAGCTGTTTTAAATTGTTCTCTGTGCTTTATTATATTTG
Source organism: Neopelma chrysocephalum (assembly GCF_003984885.1). NCBI lineage: Eukaryota > Metazoa > Chordata > Aves > Passeriformes > Pipridae > Neopelma > Neopelma chrysocephalum. The sequence continues at coordinate 113,159 of NW_020898046.1, forward strand.
TTGGAAACTGCATATATATACTATTGCTTAACTCTGAATTTCAATCCACACTTCATTCCACTGACCCTTGTCTAATTGGAAAGATATAAAAAGCACTGACAACTCAGAAACTTTTGCTTTATCTGGTGATTCACTGTAAGTTGTGAGATATATTGCAGTTATGATGCATCAGCATATTACAAGTCATAACTTGTGTTTTAATTTGCTTGGCATCTGATGGTTTTGATGGCAACCATATGGGAGTCTAGTCTTCTGAATTACAGAGAGATAGCAGAAAGAAAATAAGGTTATGTAAGTGTGTTATGGGAAAAGTGTTGGAAAAGTGCAGTGACCTTTAAAGGACAGCCAATAGATTGCTTTTTAAATTTCGTACATTGTTGATAGTTTGTTTTCAGAGGGGGAAAAGATAATTTTTGATGTCAGCTGGTTTTCAGATATCCACAAGGAAGTTTGGATTATGTAATTTTCCCTTGCCAAAACAGATCAATGTTTGTTCCGTGCTATTTTCTAATGCATTCTGTAGCATTTGATCTTTAAAAATTTGCATTGAGAAGATGTCCTTGCAGAGGAAGTGGAAACATTCTGTTCATTTTCCTCCCTTCCCCCTTTTATGATCAAATGATTCTTATTTTTTATTTTGCATTTCTTAATAGCACAGATAGCTAAACATTCCACAAGTGGTCTTGTGGCCAGAAGCAAAACAATGCTTGTTTTGGGCAAGTGTCCTTCCTGCTGTTTTGTAACAGTGAAAGGCAGTGGTGTATATACTGAGCAAATAGATGCATTGTTGTGAGCTTGTGATTCTTGAACTCCTCAGTGTCTCTTTCAGCAGGTGTAGCCCCAGTATTTCAAATGCATATAAACATTTAGTAGCTGCTGGCTCCAAGGGACTTGCTTCAGATTTGTAGAGGTTGTTCATGGAATAAAATTTTTCCTTGCCCTATGTTCCCTTATAGCTTGGTGATAGGCTGTGTCATTGGTCATACAAAAAGAAATAGGTAAGGAACATGGATGAAGCTGTTTCTTTTCTCATAAATATTTGTTTTCCCAAACTAGGTGTTTGTAAATATGTTACTGTTTTAAGCTCTTTGATGTCTCTAGTTTCTGAAAGACTGAAGAAATGTAAGGGCACAAGAGCTAGAGAAAACTCATTGTGATTGCTTTTGTGACTTCTCCTGTTTGATGTCAATGTACTTCAAGAGAATATTATAGAAACTATCACAAGCAGCTTACATACTTTTCTTCTCTGTTAAAGATGAATTTGGTAAATATATTTACCAGTCTCTCACCTTGATTGAATTGTCAGAGTAAGTTTTTTCTGGTTGCACATCTATCTCAAAGTATGAAGAGTCAATTTTGAATCTTTAATGTTCCAGTCAGAGAAAAATGTGAATGGCATGCAGAGTACAGGCAGCCCCAACAGAATACTTCTGCAAGTGAAACATCTTACTGATATGTGTATGTGTAAAAAGAGGTTATCTTTGGTCCTAATCTCATCCCCTTTGTTGCATGTTGATAATACTTCCTTAATAAAGGCAAGAAATCCATGTTCTGTAACACTGAATATCAAGGTAGACGTGCTACCTTAATTCTGTAAGGCAGTCTTGTAATTGTAAACTTTTCGGTGTATGAATTACGTGTATGAATATGTACATATTCAACTGCAGTGTATGATATAATAGGCAAGTAGGGAAGGCAAGCATCAGCTATACTGGGGAAGAAAGGCTTTTTTCCCAGATGGGAACCCAGAAAACATATTCTTGTAAACAAACAAAAAAATTACGTACCAGGTGCAATAGATGTAGGATAATTTTCAGATGGAAAATGTGGGGGAGAAAGTTTTTTTGGGGGCAAGGGAGAAGGAGGAGTTTGGGTGGTTTTTTTGTTGTTGTTTTTGTGTGGAGAGTAGAAAGAAGAAAAATGTAAGGAACTTCTCTATCCTCTCCAGTGGACAGGAGTTTGTAAGTATGTATGTAATCTGCCATTTAAGAATGCTCTCTAAAACCTAGTTCTATAGATTACAACAATCCTGATGTACTTCTTAGTGAACTTTAATTTATTCTTTATTCCTTAAACTCTGTAAGATGCAAGTTAATGATTAGTAGAGGATGAGAAACTTGGGTTTACATTGCTTTCTTTTCTTTTGATTCCCATTCCTACAAATAGACTTTATGAAGTCTATGTTGAAAACAAATTAGAAACTGGTTTTGGCACCTGGACTACTACAAGTAATAAATTTGGAGCAAGAAGCTGATGTGTTGTTAAGTGTTCAGGCTAGGTACTTCAACAGTTTGTACTCCATTAACCAAAAGCAGTAACCTGTGAAGATTTGCTGTGAACATTTAGAGTATAATGTTTTGCTTTCAATTAAAACTGGAGGTGAGAGAGAATATCTTTTAACCCAAAGAAATCGCTTGACCTAATTCTGCCAGTTAGAGGATTCTAATCTTAAACCATAGTGCTGTAGGAGGGAACCAGCCTTCAGACTTGGCTTTGCCCAAAATATGCAGCCCGTTTCTCAAATGCATGGCTAGTAGTCTGTCAACAAGACTGTCTTTGTTTTATTGATATGGACAGGAGCGAGGAGCTGAACAGCTCATGAAGTAACCCAGCTCTGTTAGGGATGACCCAGAAGTCACTGTTAGCATTAGTCCTAAAAATGCCTTCCACTACAGTAATATTTTAAACTCTTCTTAATATCTGACTTTTCCATTAGCTAGCATTTCATAGTGACTTTGTACTCTTGTACCAGTTTCTGTCTTTGTTTCTGATAAAAGTTAGCAAGTATTGTTGCAATGCAGTAAAGAATTAAAACAAAAAAAGCTTATCCATTTTTTAATGAATGTACTGAATTGCATTTAATGACAGATTTACAGTGCAAAATCTAGGAAAACATTAGGCCTCAAATCAGTAAAGAATAATCTGTTTCTTTATCATTGTACTGTTGTGTGAGTTTGGAAAACATCTCATTTTTTGTGATTGTTCTGCTGTTCCTGCCACAAAATATCCTATCTCATGGATCACTGTGGATATAGATTTTCACTGATTTCAGCAGTATTTTGTACAGGTGTTAAGGGTTGTTGTGGGTGGATGTCACTGTTGTCACAGTGCTTGGTGTAGCTACTTCTGTAATGTACACAGAGATCTAGAGCAGTTCAGCCGCCTTCTTTTGCTGGCATTTAGAAATGTCACTAACACACTGAGGCTTGCAGTCAGGGGTGCTTGATTTGGTATCAAACTGACTCAGTGTGATCTCATATAACCTCCAGATGGCCTAACTTGCGGAGATGCTAAAAACAGTCAGATCCTACTCCTTTAGCTTTATAAAATAAATGAGCCAAATGGCAGTGCAGGTGCTTATTTTAATACACATCAGTCTCCACATCAGATTCTTCTGCTAATGTTTCAACTTCCCAGTCACTTTCCTCTGGACACATTTAGAAAAAGTATTTCAGCACACACAGAGGATCTTATGAATGAACTGTCAATTTCCCACAGAACTGGGAAAAATCAATATGCCTCTTCCAGGCCTTGAAAATCCCTCTGCTCTTAGTGAAGACTCCATTACATCAAATAATATTGAAAATCATTTCAGGCAAAATTCCTGATGTATGGTGATGGAAGAGCTTTTTTCTTTTTGCAGCAAAGCAAATACATATTATGAAGACACTTTGTAAATCTGTTCTGTACCTTTTGTCACCTGGTTTTCCTAACAACATAACTTCTTATAGAAAAAAATAAATCAAAGAATTGTAGGAACTTTTGCTTAAAGAGGTTCTTTTTCTCCTCAGTAAGCAAGTAACATTATTTCTAAAAGTGTTTGGTCCTTCTTTGTGGTATTAAATTCAAAGAAAGCATTAAATGGAGACTAGATGTCTTTAAATACATGCAATACTTTGGGTTCATAGAGGCTTCTGTTTTGTTTTCTTGAACATAGTGTTAATGAGTTAAAACCTGTGTATGTCTCCGGTCCTAGCTTCAGTAAGCTACTGTTAGAGGGTAATGAGTCTGATAGAAATGATACTGCAAGGATGCTTGACATAACTCAGCCTACTGGGTGTTTCCTAGTGTTAGTAGCTTACATTTGATGAGAGCCCAGCTTAATTTACTTTGATTTAGGGGCAAAACTTCCATGATGTGGAACATTGTTTTATGTCAGGATTTTCTCTGTGTCAAGAGAGCAGACTCTCTCAACTGAGCTCTGATGCCCTAAGCAAAGATGCGGTAGCACTTTGTGTGGGGTGTCACCCCAAGCAGATCCATCTGGTATCTGTTATTTTGTCAGAGCCTGCATCACAGGTTCTGCCTGTTGGACACCTTTGCTTTATGTACCCATGTAAGCTTCACATAGGCATATATTTACCCTTGTGAGGCTAAGTTCTCTATGCTTCCCTCACACTGAACTGCATCTCTTCTGCTGCATTCTGTGTTCCAACCAGCTGTTTGATGGGAGTTACCTCTACGTGCTGTAAATGCTTTATATATAAAAGCAGAGACACTGAGGAAAAACATTTACAGATAATATATGGCAAAGGTTTTGCTGCTTCATGCATTGCTTCAGTTAACTGTGTCACCTTGTGGAAGATCACTCTCAAGTTTGTCTTTGCGATGCCATGAGGTTAGAGTGTTTCAGGCTGGAGAACAGAACTTGGAAATGGTGACAGTTTAAAACATTGAGTCCTACTAGGTAGTGAAGAGGAGGGTTGGCAAGTATCCGGGGCTATTCTCAGCTGGGAGTATACAGAGGTGTTCTACTATGCACAGAGCAAGGGTTTCAGATTTTTTAATTTTAATTTTTGCCACCTAAATATAAAACTAGAAAGGTTCCCTGTGGGTATAAGATAGCATTTCATAAAATTTGTCTTCCTGACTGCCAGTTTATGTGGGTATATGTCAAAAGGAATATGTGTGAATTCAGTCAGTCCAACAATAATGAAATATATAATTAAAATAATTTAAAAAGAAGAGGTAAAACTTGTAAAGTTAGAATCTCTCTTTTCCAAGGAGTTATCCAATTCATTCCTAGGTGAAAATTCATCCATTTGGCTTGTGAAGACTATAAAAATGTGTATATATAAATATGAAATATGTATAATTGTACTTAAAAAATTACTAAGGTCCAGTTTCTAATCAATATTGCTTGATATCATGAACATTCTCTTGTTTCTTTTTCTTTCTGTGAGCATTAAGTGGTCATGTGAGATGTTACCTAATTCAATTTTTTTTCCTCTCTGAATACCTAGGAAGACCTATTTCTGTAGCAGGGCCACTTCCCCACCTTGATTGGCAGTAGTTTCATGGCTGATTTTGGTGTGCTGTCTTGCAAATTCTAGTGTAAAAATGAAAGCAGGGGGCTGCAAGTGGCTGAGGCTGGCACAAGGCTGCAGAACCACATGTGTTAATACAGCTTCAGTGGACTGATAGCAGTCAGTTACCAGATCTGATTGAGAACTCTCTCATCTGGAACAATTTCTATTGACTTGCTGTTTAGCTGCAAGAATGAAGTATGGGAAAATGGTAGGACCGTCTTCTCCTTTCCCTGCACAGATCAACTTTAAGTGATTGTACAAGCATGGCCTATCTCAACTCTAGGTAAAGTGGTTTTGGACTCAGGAGTACACAGAGGTGTAAGACATGCTGCTGTGTTAATAGATAGCTCACTCCAGTGAGGACTGTTATGTAGACATTGACTACTTGGGAATGCCCCTCTGGTGCGCTTTGATCTCTGTTTTTGTAAGACTTGTGGTGGTTATCTGTTTTCTCCTTAGTGCTCAGTGACGTTTGAGAAACAAAGAGCAGTGTTTGTCTACCGAGTTTATTGTAATGTGAACTTAATTTGAACTTAAGGTTAAGTGGACAGCTCCATCATTTACCTATCTAGTTTCTTCTCCTTCCCATAAATGTCATTCTAAACACCATGCTACTCCATGTAATAATGCAAATCCTTCATTGGAGTGGCCTGCTAGATGGGGTGGCAAATGATCTCTCTGAAGAGAATTTGTCATGATTATCCCTTCCCAAGTAGTATCCTTTCTGGTGGCTTTGTTACAACCAAAATATTAGTATGCATTTAATGTTGGAGATACATTTATATATATATAACACTATGCATGCATATATATATATATTACATGTACATAAAATAATGCAATACTAAAAAATTTTTTTTTTACTTGCTAGAGCAGAAGTTTATTATTAACTTATGTATTTATCTATTGTTATGTATCTAAAAGGAGCACTTGAAGGGACTGGAAACCCATCTAATTGCTGTTACGGGCAAAGGACTTTTTGCTTCCTCTGACTGTATTGTACTGTTCTGCTCCTGCTGGGAGCTCTGGCATGGTCACCAGTTGTGTTCCCACTTCAGCTGTGTGGTCTGGGTGTGGTTTGAAAACGTTACTTTTTTTTTTTGTGTTTTGTTTTCTTTGTTTTGAAGATAGGCAAAACCACTTCCTGGGTAAGTCTAGTGGTTTGTGGTGATATTTGAATCAATGTTTTATTCTTCAGAAACTTTTCCATGCAAGTAAGTTTGTGTTTGACTCAAGAACATAAGCCTGTTAAGGTTTACATCCTTGTTGACCTCTGCTTTCCTTCATTTTTCCCAAACCACTCTCATGCCTGTGGGAGAGAAAGTAGCTCCTGAATGGATGCAGTTAATAACTTTGCATATTAAAGTAAACCACTGTCAGTCCTGATGAGACTGACACTGAAGAGTTTGTGCCACTGTAACAGGTGAATGAGTTGTGGCTCCCATCTGACCATTTTTGTTGTTCTGAGTACTCTTCTCTGCCCCATAGTTTCATGACCCTATCAGCTGTTCTGCAGAGGGGCTGACCTCTGACAAAGGCAAAAGGATAGCAACAGTGGGCAACAGTAGCTTGTGTCTTCAACTTTTCCCATCCCAGAAATTTCTGTGTGTGTGTGTGATTTCCAGTGAACTCTCTATCATCCAGTATTTAATATATTATTTTAAATGTCATACTTAATAAATGACAGTGATGATATACTCCACTGTTACTTGTGGCTTTCTTGTCAATAGCAGCTTACTACTGCCTGGATAAATAACTGTGCCTCTTGTTACCTGATTCTTGTTGTTTTTGCCCTCCTTTCAGTTTGTGCTGTACTCCAACTTGCAGAGACTGTTCTCTCTGTTCCATTCTCCAAGAAAGCCCTTTTTATGTCTTACATGTATTTTTGTCTGTTCTTGCTCTTGTCACCTGGAGTTGAAAGCTCAGCTGGGTCTGTGCTGTTAGCCCACAAGAGCCTCTGCATGGTCACTGCCGTGATCCAAGAGGTGCAGTTTGCTGGCTTTGTTACTGGAATTCAGCCACATGTCCACAGGGAAGTGGAAAGGAGAAGTAAAAAACCCAACACTGAATTTTTTTGGTACCATTTTTAAGGTGCTTGTTCCTATTTGACAAACAACTTTGTTCCATAAACATGTGCCTCCTTTCAGTGTAATGTGCAAGCATCTCCTTTTGAAGCAGCAAGCCTCAGTATTGGTGCAAGACCTTCCAAATTACACCTGTGGGAGATAATCCTTCTTTAGTTGTGTCAGACTGTTTGTCTGGTGAATATCAAAATTGTACACACTGCTCTGGCTCTGATGTGAAGAATTTCACATTTCATAGCAATTCATAAACAATTGCTGCAGGACTGAGCTGTGTAGGATCAGGTGAGGTGGAATGGATGGGGCTATTGTAGAGACTGGCATGGTCAGCAGAGATTTGAGCGATGTGCCGTGTCTCCTTTTTTGCACCACATGGAAGGCTTGTTGCTTTTGAAGCACAGGATCTCAGCAATACTTGAGGCTGGAGTACAGGACTGAAATTTAAAGAAGCTGGTGGTTGTTCCTGCTTTATGAGTTAGAAAAATAGTGTAAAGTTCTACATATTTCATGTTGAGAGTTGGTGGGATTCCTTTTTTGTATCTTTGGAGATGATAAGAACTCCAGTGGGTATTGCTGTTTGTTTAAATCTCCTTCGTGTACCAAGGTCAGATTTTTATTTACTTTAAAAGGCTATCTTGCTCCAATCTGCCACTGTAATATATCCTTAAAATGACTGCAGATGATATTTATAGAGCAAGGTAGAACACTTCTGGTGTAGCTGTGTTGTCAAAATTGTTCAAGTGAGCAGTATTAGACACCTAGCTTGAGGAATTCAAAGGACTTTGTATGTTGGAAGGATGGACTTTGCATTGTGGGATGTGATTGGACTTCTGTATTAATGATGGTGAGAAGAGAAACCTGTAACTTTTCACAAAAAGAGCAGGAATGGAATACACCACTTGTTCATAAAGCAGAAGGTGTTTAAATTTAAGAATGTAGTCTTTTAAAAGTGAGAGGATAGTCATATTTTGTCTGAAAAACACTGCCTTGTTTTTTATTGTATCTCCATGTTGCCTTCTGCGAAGATATTTTTCTGCAGTTATTGTTATCAAAGCGCCATTCTGGGAGCTCTCTTGTTATTGTTTCACTTTGTTTTGTTGGTAGAACTTTAGTTTAAAAACTTTCTACCTTGGAAAAAACCCCCACAAAGACAAACCAAAACAAATGTCCATAAAGATGTCTCAGAATTCCGAGAAACAAACTGTGGATCAATTATTAAGTGCCTTCTCTCTCCCTCATCCACTTCCTGATGTGGTATTAATTTTACATGAACCCCCCGCATTGCCCTTCATCCACTTAGGGTATAGAGCACAAAGGCTTTCAGCACTGTAAATGATTGGGCACTTGTTACAACCCTCTGCGTAAGAGCAGATCCTGTTGACTTCAGTGGGAATCACTTGTTGGCAGCTGCATAATTGTTTTTCAAACAATGTAGTTTTTTACAAAAAAAAAAAAAAAAGAACAAAAAAGGGAGGATGTGTGGGAAAGCTCAAAGAGGTACCCGAAACAAAACACTGAAAAGTCTTTCATAAGAGCTAGAGCAATTACTTCAGTTGCCTAAGTAGCTAAGAGCTGGCAAAAAGGGTGTTACAGTAGTCTAACCAGAAACTCTGGCAGAGAACAGTGGAGCCTATCAGGCGGTGTTCCTACTCGTTTGTGTTTTAGAGCATCCTGCCTGACCATCCTTTAGATGATAACTTCCCTCAGTAGCAGGAGCTATATGGTACTCTAATACTTGTAGCACTGGGAGAACTCAGCCAATGAAGGACATGGAGTTTGTCCTCAGCAAGCAATTGTGACTGTATTCTCTCTAGTTGTAGAGTAGTGGTGTGCTTGGATGAAATAGCTTTACATGTGCTGAAAAACCACTTAACAGTGGTTTCTGCAGGCTATGTGCCTTGCCACCAGTCTGGGCAGTGAGCTGGTCACCAGTGCCGTTTTTTATAACTAGCGATTCGTAGTACTTCATTGAGCACTGAGTCCTGCTTTTGCCAGGCATGTACATAACAGCAGCAACTTCATGATAAATCTTTGTCCAATGGAGCTGCTAATGCTCAGCTCTAAAATACCACTACTTATGTGGTCTACCATTAGCCACATAAGAAATCTCCACATTTGGTTCATGGCATCTGAACTTCAACAGCATCTTGGGCTAAAGATAATGACTTCTGCATGAAATATGTTCCATTACTGCTAATGGTGTCTTATTTTATCTGACACACTAGCTTACTTGATAATTTCTGTAAAAAAAGCATAAAAGAAGCCATGTATATAAATCAAGCTTGAAAATCAATTTATAGCTGAATGGGAACTGAACATCTCGGTCTAGTTTTGTTTATGCTTTGGTGATTGATAAAGAAAAAATAAAAACAGTCCAAGTGTAGAACTTGATGCACATTGCACTTATTTTCTACTGTTGGATTGTTTCAGCACTTTGTGGAAAAGCGATATGAGTAGGTAGTTGTAGTCTGTGCTAATACCAATGGTTTCAATACTATTAAAAGTAAACAGTAAGAGCCACCTTTCTTTTTGCCTTTAAGGAAGGCTTTGAAGAATTGTGCAACTGATTCTTATTGATGGCTCGGAAAAAAAAAAGAGTCAAAGTTAACAATCCCTGCTTTAGATTCATTGTACCACCAAGGGAGATGAAGAACTTTGAGCTATTGCACTGAATCCTTAATCAGCTAAATTGTCATGTACCTTCAAATGAAACATTAGCCTCCAGTGCCAAAAGTTGCTCCACAGTTTTGGAGATGTGCTGAGCCTTCCCTTTTGACTAGATTCAAAGCAAGGGAGTTCCCCAAGGGAAAGAATCTTGCTTTTATTTCTCTTTAGTATGTGAAGAAACAATATATCAATGCACCTACACCTCTTATTAAAAAAGTCAAAATTTTAATGGTTTCAAATTTAAAAGTTTGAAGATCCTGTAGTCTGGATTTCTGTTACTTTTGTGTGGATTGACAACTTTTAAATACCTAGAACAGATGTTTGTTTATTTTAAGATATGTTTGGCTGTGTTTTGTACAGTGTGAAAGATGTGATAAAAAGGCATTTTTGAATAATCTTTAATTTCCAGATGGGGTCCCATACAGATCAAAAGTAGTTTGGAGGTTTGATGGTTTTTTTCCCAGAGGCCATTTCAAGATGGTATCCTTGCCAGCTAAACCAACTTAGAACAGTTGGGCCAGTGTAAGGTATGGCTTCATAAACCAACTGAGAGGCTGGTGAAGAGTGACATGGGAGGAAGGTAGCTCCACTCAGGTGAGGATGTGACCAGGGGAACTAAACAGACCATTTTGCTACTGAAAAACCTATCTAGTTTAACTGCCTTAAGTTAAAGTCATGTAGATTTTGTTTTTATGAGTGTTGTCCATGTCAAACACCACCACTGCAATTAATATTTGGCATAATTAGTAATTTTTAAGGACAGACCCAATCTGGAAAAAAACCCCCACTGTAGACTGAGCAATGTCCCTTGAAAATATTAATCTTAATTAGCTTTGAAGTCTGTGGACAAGTTGTCATTTCCCTATTGTTTTCAAGGTTTGATACCTTTGATTGACCCCAGGCTGAGTTAAGAAAGCCTGAGTTGTGAAAGGTATGTTGAAATCTGCAGAGCTAGAGTTACTACAGAAGTTATGGAAACTAAACCATTAATACTGGTCTGGTAGGACCCAGCAGGAGTTTGGAATGGTTTTTCTGCTGTACTTTACTTAAGGGTGGTAAAGGTGTGCTCTTTTCTTTCTTCCTTGAGCTTTGGGATAAATGTGTCTAATGAGAATTCTTCTTTCAGGCTTAAGCTGAGATAATGCCAGCAGTTTGGACTGCATGATCTGTAAGCTGTTACAAAATTTCAAAATGAATTCTCAGTGTTCAGAAAGAGTTATGTATTTGCTGTTCGTGAAATGTTCTCAACAAACTAAAATCATGAGTAAAGTAACCGAAAGCAAAAGGAGTAAATACTCTTAGGTTTCAAAGGTAGTATTGGAAGTAATTTTGTGTTATTAAAGGTAGCTCTGAAATTTTCAAGAAATTGTTACTTTAATGAGAATATATAGAATTAAAACATTCATTTAAATTCAGATAAACTGTTAAATCAGTGTCTTCCTTTTAATATTGGTATTTTGCATTTAAAATAAAAGGGAATGTTCTTAGATTTGGATAGGACGCAAGATGAAAACTTGCAGAGGGTTGGGCAGAAAGTTGTTTTGAAGCTTTTATGGGTGAAGTACTGTGAGCTGTTCTAGTCTTTCCTCTCTGACATCTAACATTATGTTTGGATTGAAGCATTTCCTGATATAGAATAAATAAGATATAGAATTCCTGATGTAGAATAAAATAAGGCATCACTGTTAAGGTAGTCCTCAACCTTTTTAGAAGTGCAACAGAGACCATACCAGTGATCATACTGGACCAGACAATAGGTTTGTTTAAGGTAAATATTCTTAGAACAGTGGCCAGCTGGTAAGAAGTATGAGAAACAAGGCAGGTAGTGATAAATCTTAGGGAGTATGCTCTGAATCCCCAGCCTTTCAGATCCAGAATTAGTATCTTTGTACTTGGAATCCCTATATGTATTTTTCTTTGTGAATTTATCTGGTTGGTCCTTGAATCTCTGACTTTCTGAAGTGTGTGACTTCCAGTTGTTAGCTGTACATTTTCCCTATTAGTATTGGCTTACTTTTGCGAGAGGTGGAGTTCCAACAGGCATCTAATAAAGCATTCTGCAGCTTGGAGTCAATTAACTTTCATGTTCATCTGCTTAGTTTAAGTGAAACCACAATGAAAATCCTGCATCTAAAGAATGTAGTTTGAAACATCTTTTATCTGCTCCCTCTGTACCTTGCCCCTGGCTTTTCCACACAATACCATTAAGAAACAAATTTTGGATACCTTCCTTTTCAGTGGTTCGGATGGTTGAATTACAAATGTAGGAGGCGTGTAAAGTCAAGTAAGTGTAGCAGTCCAAGGCAACTACAGCTGGATGTCACAGATGAAAAAGCTTTCTGCTGGGAAGAGGAGCTTTAAGTTTCCAGATGGTGACCTACTTGGATCTTTACACAGCTCCTCCAGTTACAATGAATTAACCATTTTCAGCCCAGGTCGTGTTTAACAGGAAGGTATACAGTTGGCAGTTTTTATGTAGGATTCCAATTGGTTGCAGTTCTGTCCTTTTTCATCCTCTCTTTCCCTTGCCTCCCAAAAGGAAGAAATGAGCAAGTCTGCACTCCCAGAGTTCTTATTTAATTCTGACATTGGTTATGGTGGATCCTTATTAAGTAACAAAATGGTATACTAGGGCTGAAAGTTCTGTGATAGGCAGGTGAATCTGAAGGGTGTTCTCAGGCAGGTGCCAGACTGTTCCTTCCTTTGATTACTATTTTGGTAGGTTCTAGAAATTAGCTTTAACATAAAAGCTCAAATGTAGCACTTACCTGTTATTTTGGAAGGAAAGGTGGGAAATTCCTTTCTTGTCTGGGCCCTGAAAAGTCCGTGAGCAAGTCTGTGGCTTTTGAGCAGTGCTGCCTGCTGCCTAGGCTGTCTCTGAAGCAGAGACCAATGTACTAGGAGTACGACTTTGAGGGGTTGCATAAGGTAAATCAGTGGCCAGACAGTACAGCGGAGTCATCAGTGCTGTATAAGCATGACATCCCTAAGATTCTGTTGTAGCCCAAGCAAATTTGTTCAGACAAGTTTATAGAAGTCACCTTACGTTATACCATGGCATTTGACACCTGGTAAATGAAATGTGAGACTTTTCTTGTTTATTTCCATAATAGTCATGGGAAGGGAGGAAGAACATAAGTGTCATGGGTGACTACTAGTATTTACTGACAGAGAGAAGATGACATACACCAGAGAGCCACATAACTTGGTGGTACGCTTCTCACCAAAAAAATACCAGATCCTTTAAAGCTAACTGACCATGCAGAGGCTGACTTTAGATTTAAGCTAGTTTACTAGGCTTGGGGAAAAAAAAAAAAGCTTACAGAGTTCTAAGACTTTTTGTTTTACTAAGAAATAATAAATGAATGCTTCTGAATGCCTTTGTAAGTCCTTATTCCCAGGGCCCAGGTCCATGATCTGATCCCATTGGGAATGGGATTTCCAGATAAACAACTTAATCTAAATTCCTGTTGTTATAGGAAATGAAAAAAAAAAAGGAAGAAGGCCTGAGAAAACAGTTTGGTAGGTGTTTATCCTGAAATCTGTTTTATTTGCTGCACGGGGATCTATTTTAGAAGTACTTCAATGAAAACTTGCACAATAGAACAAGGTGCTTTGAGGCTTCACATTTAAAGGTGTGTTATTTTGTTTGGTTGATAGTTTCGATTTTCTGAAGTTTTTAGGTGTGTGGTTTTGTGTGTTTTTTTGGGGTGTATCGGTTTTATTTTCATTTTGTTATATGTATGTGAACTACTTGGATTAATTAATATTTGCTTGGCAGCCACAGAGAGTGGTTCCCTCTCTTGCCCCCATCCTTAGTGTTTGCTGTACAACTGTGTTTTGCATCGTGCCCTGATCTTTGATATGATAGATTCTACTGAAGAAGAAATAAGCCCATCCTGGAAACTGAATTTCATGCTGTAGGCTAGGTATACTTCCAAAGGTGTAATTGCTAGAAAACTATGGTTTCTACTAGCATTAATAAAATCCAAAGTGAGCAACATATACTAGGATGTTTGCTTTTATATAAAGGTATGTTTGTGTGTGTATGTGTGTGTGTGTGTATTTTTTTTTTTAACGTTTTTCCCTGGTTCTGTTTTTCCACTTCTTCTCCATACCAATACTGCTGAAGCTCATTGAAGAGAACAGCTTTTGCTCTTGCCAGTCAGAATCTGTTTTTGCAGTGAGGGGTCCCTGCTGGGGAAGTCTTTCTTTTTCTGCTATCTTTCTTCTCTCTGCAGGGTATCAGGCATCAGGACTGCCCTCCTGTCTGCCCTGCTGACAGCCGTACGTTCTCTGCTCTTACTGCAGCAGCTGCTGCTCCTCAGCCTGACTGAGAGAGCATAAATTAAAATACAAAAGTCTCCTGTGGCCACTCTTGGCTGACAGTGCAATGGCAGATCAGACCTTCCTACATCATCTTCACTTGACTTTCTTCTTTTTCTCAAGAATTTCCTCTGCATTTGTATCAGTCATAGTCTTTTACCACTGGGCTGAATAGCAGCAGCAATCCAGTAACTCTAAATGTTTTATGTACTTGAGTGATTGGAGCAGTTTGCAGAGAAAAGAATCAGCAATGTGGGTTTCATCAAAAGCTCAAGTCTTTCTTTCTGCTTTTTATACTGCCTGAAGAAGGCAGGCTATTTTTGTGCTTTTCATGGCTGCTGAAGATACAGGGCTAATTCCTGTTCTCCCCGCGAAGTCAGTCGGAGAGTTAGAAACATCAGAACCATTGTGTTGCCATTGTGTGTGTGTGTGTGTGTGTGACTTAGGGCACAGCAGTGAGTGGAGTTTTTTCTCAAATGAGTCTTTTTGTTTTGAAGCCTGGTGTTTGTAAAGGGGTTCTTAACTCCCAGAGGGCAGAGAGGGAGCTGCTTAGTGGTGGGATGAAATGCCATGCCTCAAAATTGGCTATGTAGAGTTTCTGGCCCAACTGTATTCTTTTTCTGAGGAGGTTGTTTTGTATTTACCCTGTGTCTGACATAGATGTTCTTTGGCTCAGTGTACTTAAATGTGAGAACCCTTCCTTGCAGAGGTGATAAGTGATGAGGATGATGATTATTTTTAGTCTTTTTATTAAAGGAACTATGCCCACCTTCTCGGCATTTCCCTGCTCTGGATTCCACAAACTGGTTTGGCTAATTGGGCACTTGAGTGTAAATGTATTGATACATTGTGTGTGAATTTCATATCCTCTTTTAACTTTCGAGAGAGCACGTTAAGCCACAAACGCTTTTCCAGATGGTTCATTTTGTTAAAAACTGAAGTGTTTTCAAGTTAGGTGGACACTCCCCCCTCTATCCTCTTCTGGCATATCATTGTGATCTTTAAGTTCTGACTGGGCAGTTGGGGCATTTCATCAAAGCATTGCTCTGATTATCTGCATCTTCTGAGTGGAGAAACAGTTCTGGAGGGAACAGTCTGAACAACATTTTTCCAGGGTTCTTTGATGAACCTAAGTGTAGCTCTCAAGTTAATTTTTTTTGTTAAGAGTTATTTAGGTCTTAGCTGAACAAAAATAGGCTTCAACCACTTAGAGAGTCTTACCTGAAATCAGTGGCACTACCTTTGGTTTACTGTGGAAAAGGGTCCTAATTTGCAAAGACTCTTTTCTCCGAAGTAAGAATTTGATAAAACTTTCTGAAGTAGTGTAAGCTGTGGCCATCTTCACAAGTGGCTTCAGGCTGATGGAGGCTGATAAGAATCTCTCATTGATAATGCAGCAGACTGAAGTCCATGTTAAATGTTAATAGGTTGTCTAAGTGCTCTTTGAAAACTTGCCCTGTTTTAAAATTTTTCCTTAAAAATATCATAGATATTATGGAAATTGTATAAACATATGGTAATGTTTGGAAATAATCATGGGACCAACGGTGGAATTGCTGTTCTGCCTACCAATTGGACTTAACAAGAGCAAAATGCCATTACTACCTTTGTAATTAGATTTATTTTAATGTCTTTGAATAAAATACCTCTGAAATCAACTACTGAGTGCTTTAACTGCTTTGTTGCTGCTTAATGAAACCGTGGCCTTGCCAGACTGCCTGCTAATGGAGTGCTTGTTCTTTTCCTCCCTGTATATTTAGTGTCTGGACCATCTTCAGTAATGCCTAATGGATATGCATGCAGTAATGAGATTCAAAAGGAGCAGGGTTGATGTCCCTGTATCTTTAATCACAGTTTTCATGTGTGGTGCTTATAATGGCAGACAGGCAGGATGAAAAATTCTCCTTCTTTAAACTTGAGGGCGAGTGAACATTCTTCCAAGACCAGTGAGAAAAATGTTCCTCTCCACCCATCCCCACCCCTCCTTGGGTGAACTTCTTTGAATGAATCAATTACTCTTACAGCAGGTTTTACTTATATGGTAATTGAAATTTGTATTCAGTACCCATCGATCAAAATAGAATTATTCTGCTGTTAGGTTAGGTGAGGAGGACTATAATGGGACTGGTGACTCGTTGCTCACAGGGAGAGTGGGAGGATTCACTAAAAGGATCTGAAAGGTGTTCAGGATCAAGCTGTTTACTGTGTTTCTTTGTCTAATTTCCCAAATCTGGAAGCAATGAACAAATGTCAGTGGTAATTCAAATACCTCTCCTGAATGAATAAACAGGCTATCCCATTTTGTCATACTGAATAATATTCCGCATTGTGAAAGCCTAAAAGCAAAGCATGCCTAAGCTTAGAACCTTTTAATCCACATTACATTAAAATGTCTTGATTTATGTAATTGACTTTATGGATTTGGAAGGAGGGAAGTATCAGGACTTGCTCATGCTGTTCATTTTATCATGCTAATTAGGCAACTGAAAGCCACCTTGGTGGTGGGGTTAGAGAGAATATTGTGCAAGTAAACTGTTATATGAAAGCAAAAACCACACGTGGAAAAATGCATGTGTGTTTTTCCTTCAATAAGTTTAATGCTAGTAGCAGGTGCCAGATGAGTAGTCCTGTAAGCTGGCATCCTGTATTTCCGTGTCACATACAGCAGAATGAATGGGAAAGCAAGTGTCTGTGCAGCATCCATGCTGAGGTGCAGTGCCAGGGTACTTCTGTAGCTGTTGGTATCTCTTTCCTGGTAACTCCACCCCAGCTGGTAGAAACAATAGTGGCTCTTTGGTGTGGCCGGCTAGTGCTTGAATTGAGTAAGCTGGTCTTCCTTTGTTAGCTGCTCTTCTGGAGAGTTGCAGTTGTAATAGCGTGTTGACTCTTCCTATCTTTTTTTTCTCCTTTTTTCTCTTTTAAACAGTAAGCCTTCTCCTTGGAGAGAATGAGAAATATTTTGTGCACTGATTTTCTGTTTGTGGTGCTGTGAAAGAGTATAAATTTCTGTTAAATTCTGGTCAGCCCAAAAATATTTTGGTAGAAAGAGTCCAGGGTGTGGTGAGATTACCCAAAAGGGTTGCTAAGGACTCATAAAATTAATTGTAGGAATTTTACCATTCCTGTCAGTTGATAGTGCTCACTTCTTTTTTAGTTCTGAAATTGTATCATCCTTGAATGTGTTTTTGTGAATCACTGTCACTTGACTTGCTTGTGGGTTCAGAAAATTGACTTTTGTGTAAAGCTCTTCTCTGTCCTTTCCTGGCTGATTAAATAAATAACACTTTCCTGAATTTTTGGCATACCTTTGTGTTTGTGTTATCCTTTAAAGGTGAGGAAGACGACTGAGAAGCATATCTGCATCCTCTTCTATTTAATACCAAAACTAACAAAACCTACGTGAATCATGCTGGTCTCTTCTACAGGCTACAAAATAAGAAAATAGGAACAGTACCTGAAGTACATGGTAGACTGTAATTGCCTACTGTCACACTGTGATTTGCAAAGACTGTAGAAGCAATACAAATAGTAGCATTGGTTTTTTTTTTTCCCAGGCAGTGTTCCTTCCACCCTCAGTTATGACCAGTGCACTTTAGTTACAGCTCCCTAATATGAGCCGAAGAGACTTTTGCAGTAGCTCAGTGTCAGAGGGGGAGTGTGTAGCTGCAGTGTAGGATTCATTATGCTCTGAACTGACACTGCCATGATTCAGCTGACGGTTTTTACGCTTGCTGGCATGGCCTTTTCACAACATAAGATGCTTTGTTCATTTAGTATTGTGTGAGGTGATTGTCATGATTTCAAACAGGCTGATCATGAGATTTTGAGTTTTTTGACACTTGTTTTGGGTTGACTGCACTAGCCTGTGTTTTCTGTGAGTGCTGTAATAATATAAATAACTGTGCTTTTTGTTCTGACCAAGCATATTCTTGAAATGTCATTTCAAGTGTAATAATGGAGAGCATGTTAATAAGAATGAGTGGGGCATGCAGCTGTTGGGTTGTTTTCTTTTTTGAGACTGACCTGCTCAATCTTCCCAGGACCTTCTTCATTTTTTCGTGGGAGCTTGGGAAACAACTGCTGATACATTACCTTCAGGACATTGACAAGTATTGTTCAAAGGGGTAGTTTGTTCTGTTCTGTTTCCTCTACTTCCTACTGCAGTAAAGCTTGGCCTGGCTTGTGTGTTAAGAAGCCAGTTACTCTGACTGGAGCTCTCTTAAGGGCTATAGACAAAGACAGTGAGAACTTGCTTAAAATTTGGTGATGTCTTGGACTGGAATAACAGACTTTGGTTTGGTGTGACTTGTTGTTGTCAATGCTTTGCTCAGAATTTTGTACGCTGTGCAGATAGCTGGAATACACTTGCATTAAGAATATTTTGGCATTAAAACAACACGTATTTTCGTACTGAAAGTAAAGCCCTTTCTTGCTGATCTTGCATTTGTTCCTAAAAAGCAGAGTACTTCAGAGGTGCCTGTGGAAAAATAGAGATCATTTAGTTTTGAGCAGTTACTGAAAAACTAATCCTGCACTCCAGAATATAATGAGTTGTGGATTCTTCACTTCATTGAGTGAAATATGAGTGAAATATAACTGGTGTGACCTACTTTATTTGCATATTTAACATACTGGATACTTTCTGTCGTTTTTGTTGGTTTTTTCTTTTAGCTTGTTTCCTAGGAAACAAATGCCCTGGTATACTAGAGAACAGCTATTGTATGGAGAATGCTGCCCTTCTGAGCATTGTTCTTTTGTAGGTGGAAGACTTTAAAGGGGAAAGAGCTGGAGTTTTCAAAAACATCTTTCTTAACCAGAATAGCACAAGGATGTGTTTCATGCTGCTCTGCAACCCCTCAATGTATTTTTTTTTTTAGTAGGAGTATCTATGTTATAATGGCTTATCTAGTAAAACTGCTATATATGTTCCTATTGAAGGCATACCAAAATAAACTGAATGAGTAACTAATAAATGGTTGTTTTTGTCATCCTTGCTGAGCACCATGTAGATGCATATTTCTAAAAGTGTTTTATTTTGAATTATGTGAAATGGAAACAATAATGCAGAATATAAGGGTCAAGTAGACTTCAAGAAGTAATATTTACATTAGTGCAGTAGGTCAAGAGGGCAGCGAGAAACCTTTTAGATGTAAAAATTGTCTACAGTTTGTTATGCTGCTGTGGGTTATAATTTCTTATTTTTATTTTTAGCCCAACGTTTATTGTTGTGATGTTAAAAAAATAGTTGTGATTTTTGCAATGTTAAATTTGAAGCTGTGATGGTGGTATAGTTTTGGGATTGGTAATGCTGGTGGAAGAAAACAAACTAGCTCACTGGTTGAACTGTCTGGTTAAATAACAAGAATGGTGGGAAGAGTGTTGTTGAGTTTGAAAATACTGAGCAAACTGGGGGAGAAAGAATAAAAGGGAATCTGAGCTTTTGGTAATGTGTGACAAATAGGGATGAGTTCTATGGGTTGAAAGTGCTGCACAGTTTCCCTTTGGTCTTTTTACACAGGCTTCAAAAACTTACATAATGACCAATGATCAGTGGGGCAGGTAACTTACAGCCATATCTCTTGTAATTTGTGACTTATTCTGCTGTTTCTGAACTGCTTGAACTGAGCGTGTAGAATGTGGTATAAGTCTCAAATACATATGTCACTGTAACCTGAGTTGTGTGCTGCAAGGTCTTCATAGTTGTTCTGATAATTTTCTTTAATTCTGTAGTTTTCCTGTAGTCCTCTGTATGTTGAGAAGGGAATAGTGGCAGGATGAGAGAAATCCATCCATGTAGCTCCTTAATTTCTCGCCAGAGCTTTATTTAGTCCCCCTTTATTCAGCGCCTTCCTGAGGGAAGGACAGGTTGCTAACAGTAACAGTGTGTGATCCTGAGCAAAATAAGGGGATGTGGTGGGGAACGGAGCTTGTTTGTTTAGAATTGCTTTTGGGTTTGAAATCCAAAAGAGCTAATTCTTTGTCCATATTTGCCAGTAGTAGGGATATAATGTGTACATTCTCTAGGAATTACAACTTTCAAACAACGGAGCATGTTTCACATAGGGAAAGAAATTATGATTTTTCTTAAGAAAAAGCTCTTTTTGGGGTCAAAGGGATGTTCAGATTCTGTGTGGTGACTTCTGCAAATGAATCAGATGGTGATCTCCCCAGGTGGTTGTCATGTGATTTATCAAGTGGTTTTACCTTTTGGAGAGAAAGTAGATGACTGACATTGTTCTGGATGTTCAATACCAGCATCAACTGCTGTTCATGAGTACCTGTTCCTACTTGTGCTTGGTCAAAAAGATGACTGACTGTTAGTAATGAAAGATTTTACAAGTCTTTGAACTCTTCACGTGCCAGCTTTTGTGACTTGGGAGTACATTATGCCACTGCACCTTTTCACTGCTTGCCAGGGAACCTCCTCAAATTGAAACCAAATTTGAAGACACAAGCATTATTTAACAGTCTCTCCAAGTAACTGATTCAAGTTCTTTTAAAAGCAGCTGTACTCGATGTGATCTGCACCTCTTGTAAGAGCTATGTGCCAGTGAAACTGTTGATCTTGTCTAACTTTGTGCACATAAAATAAGACTTTCTCAACACATAGACACAGGCAAATAACTTCAGATTTTCAACACAAAGCATAAAAATCGCTAGTTCTCACACAGAGCATCTAATGTTGTTTGTCAGCATAAGGGCTGGAGTGGGGAGCAAAAATAGATCTAGGTGCCATAGATCTCTTGAAGTAGTAAAATATCTAGATTATATGACTTGAGCCAATTAACTGTTGCTGAACTGTCCCTTTGCATAATAAATACATAGCATGTGAATGAAATAATGAGAAGCTGCTGATTAGCTTGCTGTTCCACCAGTGATGGTGGAAGAGTCTAGGGGAGAACTTTGTGCCCTGACTATTCAGTTATTAACATCCATGGATACAGCAACTAAAACTTCAAAACGTGGAGAGGTCAAGCGTTTGGGAGGGAAAAATCTTTCTTTTAATTCCAGCTGGGATTAAGTTAAAGCCTGTGAGCGGTGACCATGGCAAATTTTGCAGTATGCCATATTAATTTAACCATAAGAGTCCCCGTTCTGTGGATACATTAGTTAATACTGTTACAAGCTGCTCTCTTTGAAAATGCTGAACGCCTTCCCCTCCCCAAACCCAGTGCTTGCCTCTGTTGCCTTTCTTCTGGTCACCTTTTGAGACAAGGTGAAAGGAGGTTGAGATGACCAAATTGACAATTGCAAATAGGACTGTAACTTCTGTCTCTGCATTAAGCATTCCCATCTGTTGGATCTTTAATACTTCTTTTCTTTCACTTAGTGGTTTTTTTTCTCTCATTAGTACATGCCATGCACATCCATTGCTGCTCTCAGAGCATTTGTATGCAAATGTAAAACTCTGAAGTGTAGTGCATTTGGGGTGATTGTGTAAAGCAGTATTTGATTGTGTACGTGATTGCGAAGTAAAGGCACTCTTTACTGTGGAACAACTAAATGTGTCATTTAGGGCAAGATCTCAGCTGTTGTAGAAAATACATGTGGAAATGTTTTAAGAGTTCATTACATAACTGGGGCATCTGATTATTGTTATTCAAATCACTTCTCATAATAAAAGCCAAAAACTTGTAGGGGAGTTGTCCTTGTATGTTAGTGTCATCCTAGCTGTTCTGCAGTGCAGTGTAAATCTCAAAGCAACTCTGATGCAGCAGTAGGGTGGTTCCCTCTTACAGCAAAGTTACAATTTCATTTAGTTTTACTATGCTTTTCATCATATATTTAATGACA
Organism: Neopelma chrysocephalum; assembly: GCF_003984885.1. Classification (NCBI taxonomy): domain Eukaryota; kingdom Metazoa; phylum Chordata; class Aves; order Passeriformes; family Pipridae; genus Neopelma; species Neopelma chrysocephalum. Next base: position 135,336 of record NW_020898046.1, read on the forward strand.
TGGGCATAGGAAATTTCATCCTTTTTTTTTTCCTTCGAGTAAAGAAGTTCAGCTTTGATTTGTAACATAATCACAGAGTTTCTTAAATCTGTTAAGATTACTTACCACTGCTAAAAGTAGCTTTTGCCTGAGGTTTTGGAAAACCTCAGGTGCTCTGAGAAAATGAAACTGGTGGCCAGATAAAAGAGCAATATCAAGCAGTGGCTACAGCTGTCCCGGGTTGATGTCAACTGGCAATGATGATGTGGGAGTGTATTCTCACAATAGCTGCAGTGCTAGTGGTGTCCCTTGGTGTGGGGTGAATTGCATGTGGCAGTACCTACTGGCAAAGATTATTTTTCTCCCTGGGGTTCTCTCTAGGGTGTTGAAGGACGTGATGGTGATATGAGAAGCAGTAAACAAGGACTATTCTCAATTGTGATGGTTCTCTGTTTTCTACACCACTGATGACTGTGATATGTTGGTCAAAACTTTAAAGTGCTGTGTGTGCAAAAAAAAATCCTTAAGTATTGTGTCTAGATAATTGTCAAGTATGTTCTAGGCCTTGTGGAATAAATCAGCAGGAGAGCAGCGAGTGCAAAATGACATGTCTGTTGCTTTAATTCAAAGCACTTGGTCATTAGGGCTGTAAAGTTGCAAATGTTCATATAGTAATACTGTTTTTTCCTGGTGCTTTCAGTTGCATTCAGTAACTCCTTGCAGAGGAAAATAGAAAATCCTGTCCCCTTTAATGATGCTTAGTTTGTTTTGAAGAGCATCCTTACTTTCAGAAAAATTCTGGTGAGTTTCAGCTAGATGTAATATGAAATGACTGTCTTGGTGGCAGATTCACCATCTGCTGGTAGGTGACACTGTTAATTGTACTAGCATGATTGTTGGTTTGACAGCTCTCTAAACTGAAATGGTGAAATGATACAGGTTGCAAACATACAGAAAACCTCTTTTGTTTTTATGCCTTATTTTGTTTCCTGTAAAAATGACATAATTCATAGTTCCAGTTTAGAACAGCTAAACAAAGTAGTGTTAGTGCCTTGAAGAAGAAGCAACCTCTGTCCAAGGGTGGAGGAGAAATGGGCATTGGAGGGAAGATCTCAGGCTTAAGATCTGTTGCTGACGAAAGATTATTTGCATAACCTCAGATGAAACCCTGGCCAGAGAGCCAGTCAGTATGTGTCACATATGACCTTTGAAAGGAAATCAGGATCAGCTGTAAGAGAATGTAGTAGAGCTGCTCTGTGGTGTTGTCAATTTTCTGCTTGCTAGGTAAATGCAGTGGTGCAGTGAATTTGAAATGGTAGAACCTTAAAAAGACTCAACCGATTTTGTTGAAGATTGTGGTTTTTAATGGGAGTACCAAATCCTTATGCTTTGGTTGCTTTTTAGCTACTTGTAGTTCCTGCTTTTCCTCATTGTTTTTTTTTTCCTCTCCATTTAATGCAAGTTGCTTGCTGCGGAACTACATAATCCTTTTTTTCTCTCAAATAAATTGCTGTATATAAGTATACAACAAGCTTTATTTTGTTCCTTGCTTCATTGCAGTAGATCAGCAGTTCTCTATGCCATGTAGATCTCTGCATTTCAGCATTGTTTTGCAACCTACTTTAAACTTTTTTCAAATGCAACCTGCATTTTTACTCTATACCTTAGAAATAGAGTTAAGTCATTGACCCGCAAAGTAAGAATGCAGTTTGGGTTATTTTGACCTGAAATTTCTGGGATTTTTTTTTTAGGACTGCATTACTGCTTGATTTTTCATTTGCTAGCACGACTAGTGCATGTATACTGCACAGGATGGGACAGAAAGGTTCTACTTTGAGAGGGTTATTCTTAGCAGCATTGCAGCGAAGAGAGAATTGGTGTTTTGATTTGCTGCAGTGTAGCCACGATCATGAATTAAGTGCACGAACAGTGCCAAGAGAAATGCTATGTAGCTGGTGTGCTGCCCTTTCACTTTTATTAGCTCACTGCATGAGACAGTGACACACAAACCTACTGGTGGGAATATACCATCTTTGTGTTCTGCCTGTACTTTGAGCCTGGAGTGGTTAATGTTCATCTGTGCCCACTCGTGAGTCACTCCCTTACAGTGCTTCCTTGATTAGCTTCAAGCACTGGATTCCTGCTCTGTTCTTAGGCATGAGCTCTTCCTGCAAGGACTTGAAATACGACCCTATGCTCCTGAAGCAGCAGATGGAAAACTTTTTGTTGCCCATGTTCTTTTGTTGGTAGCTGATCCATGAATTTGAATTTCTCTTCAAGTAGGGTTAGGTGTACTCCTGTCACCCTCACTAACTACTCAGCTGCTCATGCTTTCAGCAGACCTCAAGAAAAGAAGCAGCACTGCTGGGAACAGTGATGTGGTGGAACTTGTTTATCATAAACAAGAGCGGCAGAGCTACCTTCATGTGAAAAGGCTTTTATAGTGAATGGGTTGTTCTTATCAGCTGCAGTGAGACTTTAAAGCTTCTGGAAGAAAATATTAAGATACTTTTGAGTCTGCTAGAAGTTGCTTTATTGTGGGATATGTAGTGGCACAGATACTATTGAAAGCCTATTTTACATGACAGCATAATAGTAAATTTAGTTGAATGCTTTTAAAACCTTTCACAAGAGCTGAGATTCAACACTATAATTTTTCTTGGGTTGTGTTTCAAAGAAATTGTTTTCTACCTTCTTTGAATAATCTGTAGGGAAGCAAAGCAATTTAGATCAGCAAACAAGAGCTCCTCAAAATACATTTATAGCAGCTAGTGATAAATAATCTTTTTCTAACAATGGATTTGTTGCTAAATCTAAGTATTGTTCTCCGGTATTCGATTACCTGAGTTGATTTTGTTCATATACTAGAAGTATTGCTGTGCTCCAGTCCTATGCTTATTGATCAAGTTTGAGTGTATGTATCAGCACTGAAGATGGAGCTTTTAATACAAAAGACATGCAGTATCCATTTCCTTATTGTCTTGAGTGGTGCTGCCTGAAGCTGGCAGTTCTCAGACTGATCTGCAGCTGCTTTGCTGTACTGTGACAACACTGTGGCTGAGGAGAGGCAGCAGCAGCAGGCAGAGAAATGGGCTTTCCTGAATTCCCTTCCTCACAGAGCAGTTTCTGTTCCAGAGGCTTTGCTTTATGGGAATTCAGTGTGATTGTAACTGAGAATGAAGCCTACAGGGAATGTGTTTTGAAAAACTGAAGTTCAGCAAGTTTATAATGTTCATGCATTAGTTTAAAAACATTTTCAAATGAAGTAAAGGGTCTCATGGGGCCAAGTGTTTCAGTGCTGAGCCCAGGCTGATTCAGTTGAGCTCACATCTGGGGATTACCATGAGGGAACACCTGGAGCTGGGGAAGGGTTAAAGAGTCATGCTGTAGGTCTGTTTGCCACCCAGCTCTGTATTTGACACAACAGGACTTGCTGGACTGTGCAGAAAGTGTGAGGTGAGCACTGTGTGGGCTTATATCATGTGGTGCCAGTAACAGAAGCTACAGTGTTTTGAGTTGGTCAGGTTTGGATGGAAAGCACTACAGGTAGCCTGAGGGGGCCTTGCTCACCCACCTGCAGCAGGCTCAGCACCCAGACAGCTCTTGCTCCATCCTTGGGTTATGCCCTTATAATTTCTTTTTGTTCCTGCAGAACAAAAATGGGCTGAGTGCTGTTACCACACATACTGTGTCTTTCCTTCTCAGTTGAGTGGAACGCTACTTTTAAAAATACTTACTAATCACATACATGGCTACACAAAATAAGTGCCGTGTTCTCAGACCTGAAACTAGTGGCTCATGATGGTGATGTTCCCCAGTACTGGTTAACATGTGTGGATCTGTATGACACCTTTTGTAAGTCTTACCTAAAGGGCCCAGTGTTTGACTGTTTCATCTCATTTATAACATTTTGCATTGCATTGCGCAAAATTTGTTTAAAGCCTTGTAGCCAATTTCTGTGCAAAGCTTACATTTGGGAGACTTATTATCAGTTCTAAAATGTTAATGGCTCAAGTATAGTGCCAAATCAACAGTTTATTCAATTTTTAATTGATTATTTTGTAGCTGGCAGTTTTTTAATTGCCAGTCATCACTTTAAAAAAAGTGATCATTCTGCAATTTTTAAAAGACTGAAATCTGATTACTTCGGCTGTCCAATTTCTCAGGTTATTGTTCCTTCTGTAAGCACCTGGAAAGAGGGACAGTCCGCTTCAGCTGATTGTGTTGTAACTGTCCTATTGTATGAACCTTCTGCACTTATGAGAAAAAAAGGAAATATAGACTTGATGTGACGATCTGGCTTTATTTGATAAAATATATTTTGATTTGAACTTTCACTTGTTTTCAGCAGCACTGTTAGCTTGATATATTGATGCATAGTCTGTTTCTGAGGGCTCTTGAGTTGAAAACTACATGGAGGTATAGGTAAAGGATTTGGTTTCATGTTTTACATTGTATGTGATCCTGCACCTGGAGAATTCAGCTGGCTCTTCTGTGCAGTTCCTCGATTCAACCAGTAATTGTGTTTTGTCTTGTTTTGTTTGTTCTTTTTTGATTTTTTTGTTATTGTTTGTTGTGCTGATATCCCAAAATAGCAAGGCATATGTAAACAGCCATGATAATTTATAACTACTTACCTTTTTTTGAGGGAGAGGAGGAATATATTGAATTGTGCAATATATTGAATTGTGTACCAGTGGGCTGTGACAATTCTGGTACCACCACTCTTCAAACTTTTGCTGACCTGTTGACAAGAATACAGAGGAAGTAAGGACCTAAATGTGTTACCCTCTTCTCCTTCCTCTGTAATAATTCTGAAATCCTTTGGCCCACAGCTGCAATATTTATTGGAGGGAAAATGAATATATGCCTTTGATCTTATCCAAACACCTTATCCGAAGGGATGGAGTAGGAACCTTTTGCAGAGGATCCTGTTTTACAGACAGGAACTCTTTGAACAGTTAAAGTTCTGAGTTGTCGTTTCCAGAACTTGAAAAAGAGGGAGAAGAGGGAAAAAGAAAAAAGCTAAGAATAACTGAAGCATCCCTTATTATTCAGATCCTAACTCTGTTGCCAAAGGAAAGCCACAGCAAAGCAAGAATTAACGATGAGTTACCTCAAGGTCTGCACCCTTGAGTTACTAGTTGAACATAGGAGGAGGTGGCCTGGCTTTCGAAAGAAACTGCTGGCAGAGCACTGCTTGATATTTGGCTCTGACATGTTCACAATGATATGAATAGATTTCTTATGTTGCAGCACGTAAGCAGGATGAGAATATGAGTCTACTACAGCAGTTGGTGAAAACAACATACGTATAGTTTTATGAAGACTTAAGGACAGATGGTGTCCCATAGAATAATTATGTAACAGCCAAAATTCCCTTAACAAATCTTTATATAATAGGTGTGATAATTACTCATAAATTGCCAATCATTGCAATATTTTTCTGTTACATAAATAGTACAGGGATCTAGTTTAGCCCCACTTAAACTCTTGGGTGAATTTGTTCTTTAGTCTAGGTTATTTTTTTTCACTTGCCTTGTCATTTCTAGTCTTCCCTTGTTTTTGACAAAAGGCCCAAGTGATGTGCACTTCTGTCCAATCAAGTGAGATAAAGCTGAAAATGTCACCTCTCTCTTACATCTACCTCTTTAGGACTATTTTCTTTGCCTTCACGGACTCCCGTGTTTTACTCCTCCCAGTATCTGTCCAAAGGCATTAACGTTCCCCTAAGAAGTTGGCTACTGCATGTTGCCCTACAGTCTGCCTGAGAGGAATGGAGTATAGAATTAAGATCTGTTTTCTGGGAACTGCTGGCTTTTGCCCAAGATTTTACACCCATTTCTTCAGCTGTTATCTTGGCTGTTTCTTGCATGACTCTTGAGTGGGCTGGGAATTTGTGCAGATTGCTGGAAGAGGGCTTTTAAAACTGGGAATGATCTGGACAATTACTTCTGAGGCATCAGTGTAGCAGCCTTTGAAGCACCAGTGGCCCTGATTGATCTGACATCAAGATGAACTGTCTGCTAGCAAAGGACAGTTGTCTTTTGTTGAGAATTTTAAGGAGTAGATTTAACAATGTCCTATCTTCCCTCTCTAAGTCTAAGCCCTTTAGTATCCAGTAGCTCATAACCCATCTGCTTTCTGTATCCAAAGGGCAGTTTGCCAACTCCATACAAGCCACAGGTTGCTCCTTGACTGACATCATTTTAGGGGAAGTGACAGAGAAAGTTTTTTTTCTAGCTTGTTGCCTATATCATGTCCATGCTGATTTCTGCTTTTTCTATGGAAGGTAATATACAGGGCAGGGATTCAGATATATATGATGTTAAATAGACTGGCCAAGATTAGGGACATGTTACATTTGGGAGAGACAGAATTCTGCTAACACAACATTTCAAGTAGTGCTAACCAAAAGTAGAAGCATATACTGAGCACTGGCCAGTTTGTCTGCAAAGCATGCTTCTTACTTAAAGGCCTCTGTCTGAAGCTGTGTCCCTGCTTTCCCCAAAGGAACATTGATAGCTTCCTTGCTAGTCATGGACCTATACCAATCAAAACAGATGAGGGTTTGAAGAAGTAATTATAGGAAGTACAGCAGCAGAAGTACTTCAGTAAATGCCACGGTTTCTCATCTGGAGAAGTACTAATGTTGATTTCCTTTGGGACACCACACTTATTCTCAGTGGTAGATATGAGTGTGGTCCTTGACAATTGTACTTGAGTAAGTTACAAGAAAGTTCCTCATAGCAAGAGCAGCTCAGGACTGCAAAGTAGTAGAGGCTGCTTGTGTTAGCCAGGTCATTACTCTGAAAACGAGTGTTTCTTATGTGACCCTGTGCACAGCATAACTTACTTCCATGCTGTTTTATGAGAGCATCAGCCTTAAACAAATTCTCTCCAGCAGTCAGTTGGAAGCTGATCAAAGGCTTCTGCTTGCTGGGGCTGTATCTGTCTAGGCAAGGATCCTGGAAACTGGGCATTCACCTGCAAAAGCACAGATGGGGGAAATATTCTGGAGTTTGGGGGCGTGTGAAAAAAAGGGTCTTTGGTAACCTTTGTAAGTTACCAAATTAAAGCATTTCAGTAATAATAAATTAAGGAAAATCTCCCTTTCTAAGGAGATTTCTAAGTCAACAAACTTCCTCACAATCTATTAAGAAAGAAATGTCAATTTGTTCAAGCTTTAACAAGAAAGTGTCTATTTTTTACTTCTCATTTCTTTTTAGGGGAAAGCATTTTTCCAATATGGAATTGTTTGGTTGGCTGGTAATATGGTTAATTTCATCACTCTGTCTGCAGAAGAGATTCAAATCAGATTCAGTCCCTGGCTCAGACAAATTGAGAAATTAAACAGATGTCTCTAGCATCCTAAACAAGTTTCTGAGCAACTAGACTCTTGATTACTCTGTGATAACTTCCATGGTTATCCATCAAAGAGATGTGTTGATTTCTTGATCTGGATGTTGTTAGGACCCTTGCAGGACACTTAAATTTCTTATTTTCCAAGTCTAGTGTGGTTTTTGCTTTAAAACTTCAAGATCATCTTTCACATTGTCTATTTGAATTTTTAGCTCATTCCTAAACAGTCCTTCTCTTGTAGTGCACAAGATTCAGCAAAGTCAGCTGCCTGTTAGAGAGCAGGGTGCTGTCTTTGCTCACCTGGGTAAGACAGCATACCTGCTTTTAATGCAGTTGACCAGTGGATTACCCTTGAAGCCCTCTGAATGCTAGTTGGCATGGAGTTCCTTCTTGCTCCTGGTCATAAAATTGCAGTTTCTCATGATAGGTCTCAGCTTCTCTGTTCATCAACCCCCTGACTTTGCTTGCTCACAGTGCTCAGTGTGGTTTGTCTTGCTTGTTTTTATTTGCATCTACTAAAAGCAGTATGACTGATAGTGGCTGTCTAATATACATACTCAAGGATTAAAGACTGAATTCTGTGGAAAGGCAGTGAGATTGCCATCTCAGGCCTGAATTGTTTTATATACCTTTTTATCTTTTTTTTTAGAGGTTTTTTTCCCTTCCCAGTTTATTGTCAGGATTGATTTTTTTTTTCTTAACTGAACATTTCAGATTTATTCTGTGGTATTCCAAGATGATCAAAATCAGTATTTCTAAACCAGTGGTATAGCTGCCTGCATTCCCTTTATCATGGAGAGCTGCTCCTCATATTTTTCCATGTTCTGCTTCACTTCAGCCTGTTAAAATGACTCCACTGTTCTCAGTCTTGTCCTTCTCTTATATGGAGATCGGGTTGGTGCTTGGACAAATTAATATACAAATCTTGCACATCAAACTTCATAGTCTTTTTTTTTTGTGTATGTGTGTGCATCTTACATGAAACCCAATTAGGAATGAGATGTATTTTGTTCTGTGTTTAATCAGTTGGTCATTCTGTAACTTGCTTAATTACTGTTTGTATATAAATCAGGTTGAAAAGACGCATAGTTTATATTTGTGAGTCTACAGAAATGCTTGTTGACCTGTTTGGTGAACAGTTAAAACATTTGTTCTTGTTTTTTCACCCTACAGAATTACAGAATTAATGTTGGATTATTTGGGTATTCAGTGTCTTAGTGTCACATATGGTAATTTGTATTATTTGCTCTGAGAGACCTGTGGCTGGGAGTAGGACACTTCTGATCAGCAGAAATCTTTCTTCTTTTGAGTCCCATGCTGCAAGACCTGGGAGTGCAATAGGATCACTAGGGATCCAGAAATCTTTTCCCAGAACTTCTAGACATGACCCATTTATTGTTACAGCTTTTGTGTCATGATTTTTTCTAACACTAAGTGGAAATTTGCACATCTTCCCTTGTTGCTTAACATGTTACACATACTAATTACATGCTTATTAAATATTTAATTATCGTGCATGTCCTATAAAGAGCTTTGAGATGCCGAGACAGGCATTACCTATGCTGACAATTGTTTGCCCTTCTTAAGATGGGCTATAGGAGTTCAAGAGAAGGTTGATCTCAGACATAACAGGATTGCTTTCTTATCTGTTAATAAAAGCATCAGCTCTCCAGTAAGATGAAGTGATAAAATACAGTCACAGTTAGGTGATTTCTAGCATTGCCAGTGCAAGCCTTGAAAAATATCAAGGCTCCAAGATATGAGACTTGATTTTTAGTGATTATTTAAGCTAATATAGTGGGAATTTTGGACTACTAATTTTTATATTTTTATTTGCCTGTGAAAACTAATGAGCCAAGCAAAACAGAGAATCTCAAGTAACAAATAACAAGTTAACTAAAGCTAACAGTAATGAGTAGTTAGAGTTTTGTGGAAAAACTTAATTACTAAGAGGTCCATAAAACACTTGGAAGAGTTGATGCCTCCCTATTTTGAGGATTTTAATTTTCTAGTACTGAGAATTAAAGAAAGGCTCTAAGCCTAAGAAGTATTGCTCCTTGTTAATCAAAGGAGTTGCACGGTGGTGACCTGAAGGAGTAGAATGCCAGTGTCTTTCTCAATAGGTAGGAAACCCCACTGATGTTCTGCTAAGCAGGTGGATATGTGTTGTTTTTTTGAGTGAGGAATAGGAGTCAGAAAAGTGTAAACTTTATTCTGTTTGGTTAGAAAACAGAAGTTTCTGTTTTGTTTTCTGGAATAGTCTGAGAGGGTGTAATTCCCCTTCCTCTTAAAAGGTTCTTGAGCATTAAATCCTTCCTGGAAGGGTGCTATTATTGTCCCTTTATTCAGAGACTGTTGCAAATTCTCATTGATTAATGTTGAAATAACCTAAGCTATGCTATAATAATGCATGTATAGATAAGTATACATATACATATAGATAAGTATACGCATACATAAACACACAGATTTTTTTAAATTGCTTTGTATCTCAGAAATTGCTTAACGCTTCTTCTTGCATGTTTTACGACTTGATTTGCTTTGTCCTTCAATCAGGCGATGTTGGTTTTTTCTTTATAAGTTATTTTTTTCATTCAAGTGAGGGAAAAATCCCAATCGTTCTGTTATAAATATAACTGTAGCAGACATCTGCCATGTTTGCAAGTTCTTTTATTACTTTCTGGTAATTTAAATGTCATTTTTTGTAATACAACTTTTCTAATTGTCATGCTTTTAACCCCAGCTGGCAACAAAGATGCACACAGCTGCTCACTTAGTCCCCCCACATCGGGATGGGGGAGAGAATAGGAAAAGTGAGAAAACTCATGAGTTGAGATAAAGTCAGTTCAATAGGTAAAGCAAAAGCCACAGGCACAAACAAAGCAAAACAAGAGATTCATTCCCCACTTCCCATGGGCAGACAGGTGTTCAGCCATCCCCAGGAAAGCAGGGCTCAATCACATCTAACAGGTACTTGGGAAGGCAAATGTCATCACTCTGAACGTCCTCCCCTTCCTCCCTCTTCTCCCCTCTTTATATACTGAACATGGCACCATTTGGTGTGGGATATCCCTTGGGTCAGTTGGGGTCAGCTGTCCCAGCTGTGCCCCCTCCCAACTCCTTATGCACCCTTGCTGGTGGGATGAGATGAGAAGTAGAAAAAGCTTTGACTGTGCAAGCTCTGCTCAGCAGTAACAAAAGCATCCCTGTGTTATCAACACTCTTTCCAGTACAAATCCAAAACATAGTCCCTACTAACTACTGTGAAACAATTAACTCTATCCCAGCCAAAACCAGCATGCTAATGGAAGTGGGAACTGCATGCAAAAGAAAGGCGTTAGGTCATAAAGCAGTGAAATATTGCAAATAAAGTTTATAGCTAATATTTGTGTTTCTTATGTGATCCTTAAAATTAAGAGTATATTCTGTTCATTCTTTTGTGGGGAATGGCTAAAGAGAGTTAGAGTTTATGATGTTGATATTATGGTGGTGAAGTGACAGTTGCCAGCAGTTTGCAATAGAATATTCTTTCAGATTTCTCCAATTGGTGCAGCTTCTTTGCCTCTTTTTAGCAGTAGGAGTCAGATCATTTAAAAAAAAAAATAAAAATCTCTGCTACTACAAGGCAAACTGCATTAATATTTCATCTATTCTAGACCATTGTATTGTGTGGAAATTACAAGGTTCATGGGAATAAACTTATAAGCAGCAGTTAGTTGGTATGTGATTTACACACCATGAAAATCTATTTAACTATTTTAGGCCTTTAGAGCCCATGATTCTTAAGTGGATCTATTGTCTGTCAAAGTTGGAGGACAGAGGCACATCCTGAGGAAGATGCTGGTTTGGAGGAGTGAACTAACTCTCTTTCCAGCCTGGGGTTAAAAGCTGGATTGTCAGATTTCCCTAAAGTGATCATGTGCAGCATGATATTAAGTCTTTTATAGTGAGGAAATAAAAAATATGCAATCTTAAACGATAACACTGAGAGTGTTGAGGTGTAAAGGTTTATTATCCTTAGTGTATACTGCTAAGTCTGGGGGTCTTACGTTAGTCTCTTCAGTTTGCATTTTTTTTGTTTCACTCACAAAACCTTTTAATGCATTCAACTTGTTCTTGCTACAAGAAAAAAAAGCTTTCAAAAGCAAAGAATGTGTATGCATTGAAGATGTGGGTGAGACAAAGCAAAATAATTATAATGACAGCTTTTAAGTTGGTCTGTACCATCTTCAGTTATAACTTACTTCTACAAGTTTTTCTTTTTTTTGAAGTGCTTGCCTTTCTGGAATTTTTAACCCCACCTTGTAACTTGTCACTTGAATTTCAGAAAGGTGAAAAAAAGATTTTGAATCCAAATCAGTTTCCCTTATTGATACTTGATAACAGAAGACTGCTAATAGTTTGATTTGATTGAGGTCTTTAAGGAACAAATCATTCCAGTGTGCAGGAGTGCTAAGAATGTCAGAAGAAGGGATGTTTAGCTAAGCAAGGAGTTTTAATGAACTCAAATGTATAAAGAGAGCATAGAAGAAATAAAAAAAAGGACAGGCAAGGCAGAGGTGCCTGCAAGCATCCCATGGGCCCTAGGGATTCTACCAAGAAGGCCAAAGCCTAGTTGCAGTTCAAACTAGCTTGGGACAAAAAATTGTCAAGAAGGGCCTCTACAAGTGTACCAGTAGCAAAAAGAAAGTTCTTTGAAAACACAGGTCTGTTATCGAATAGGGAGGAAACTTAATAATGAATCATACAGGGAAGGCTGAAGTATTCAGTGGTTTTGGCCTGAGGAAAGCAATAGGACAGAGACCTCCCAGAGAAGCTGAAGTGTTCTACTGTTGTGCTATGAGAAAGCTTTATTCGATATCTCATCTGAATCCTCTTTGATTAAATAACAGCCTATTGTTGTTTCTGTTTGAATGCAGAGTACAGGTTATTCTTTTTTCCTTATGCAATAAAGGCTATTACCAGTTTGCTGCCCTTTGTGTTGTAAATAAAGATCATAAGCCTGTTCTTCTTTTGAGGCCAACAGTCATTTCTTTGCTTTCTTAGATACTATAAGCTGCCCATGTCTTCGTGAAAGTTAAGTGCCTAAAACTAGATGTAACATCCAGCTAAGCTTTACAGGGACTAAGTAGAATGTAAGGATTACTGTCTATATTTTGCAGGATATATTGCTTCATTTTTAAGCTTCTGTATGAAGTTTGTGGGTTTTGTAGCTTTTTATTGTTGACTCAACTTACAATTTACCTTAGGTCTTTAAAACACTTATTTTTAATCTTTAATTTTTTTTAATTATACCTTCTCAGTAAGGAAGCACTGTGTGACTCTGGTTTTGCCAGAGAGGCACATAGTTATTGTGGCTGAAACTGCAGCAATGCCTTGGTGTTGCTGTCCTGGAATAAGAAAAAGGATGGGAAGTGGGGGATCCTCCTGAGAAATCTACGTGCTATATGTGTGCATATGTATATATATGTATAAATAGCTGAGACCTTCGAGTCTGGGCAAATTTACTTGCGCTGAGAGTCTTAACAAGCATCAGCCATTTGAATAATCCTGCATTAGATCCTTTTCTGTGAGGAACTGCCACGTGCTGTTCTCTGCACTGCACTTCTGCACTTGACTGTGTCAGCTTTTTAGTAGCTCCTTGTATGTTGTCCCTGATGAATGGATGATTTCATTCTGTTTCGATCTCTGTACTCTGTTAAAATAAACTTGAGGTCTTATTCTGACTTCTGTAGCAAAACCTATTAAATGTGCTGTCTTCTTTTATCCTGTTGTTAAGAAAAATATTGAATGGCACTAGACTTAGGACAGGCACCTGGAAATAACCTGTCATGTCCTTCCATTTTGGCACGGGGGTATTGGTAATTACTCACTTAGCTTATTCTCGTCATTCTTACTGTCATCCTAGTAGATTCACTAAGATTACTTACCCAAACTTGATAATAAGAGCCTCTTAATTGAAATTCCTTCAAAATGCCCGGGACTAGTCCTGCTGGAGGTAATGGGGCCCAGGACAGGCACAAGATGTGGGTGGATATTGCTGTAAAAACAAGGTTTTCACTTTGTATGTTGACATTAATCAGAATAATTTCAGCTGCACAGCTGCAGTGTCAGTGTCCTCAGGGAAACCTTTTTTATCTAAATGCAGTGGGTGTCATTGAGAGCACTTAAAGTGCACAGGGGAAGTGCAGTCTTGTGGCATGAAATAATAATAGTTTCCCCAACATCGAATCTCAGAATGGTTTGGATTGGAAGGGACCTTAAAGATCATCTAGTTCCAACTCCCCTGCCATGGGCAGGAGCACCATCTGTCAGGTTTTATTCTATAAAGAATACTAAGACAGTTGCCAGACTTTTTTTTATTTGTAGGTTACGTTTGTCCTCCTCTGAATGGAGGAAAAGAAGCTTCTATTCATTATTTGATTTGCTTCAGAGCCATTATTGGTTTTGGAAATTTGATAAATATCTGAGTTAATGGTTACTCTGTTGCTTTTTCAAGTGGAGCCAGGCTTGGCAGAGGTTTGCCCTGGTACGTGGCAAACATGATAAAGCTTGTCATCAGGAGCCTGTATTTTGATTCTGTAAGCTGAAAAACAGCAACAGCAAACTTAAGATCCTTTTTCCACTGATTCCCAAAAATGTTTTAAAAGATGCTCTCATGAGACCCTACCTGGAATACTGTTTTGAGCTCTCAGGTCCTTGGCACAGGAAGGACATGGACCTGTTGGAGTGGGTCCAGAGGAGGCCATGATGTTGATCAGAGGAATGGAACACCTCCTGTGCAGACAGGCTGAAAGCTGGGGCTGTTCTGCCTGGAGAAGAGAAGGCTCCAGGGGAACATTATAGCATGTTCCAGTACCTAAAGGGGACCTATAAGAAAGGTGGGGACAAACATTTTAGGAGATCCTGTTCCAATAGAACAAAGGTTAACAGGTTCAAACCAAAGGAGGATCGATTTAGATTAGAAGTTTTTTGCAATGAGTGTAGTAAAACACTGACACTGGTTTTGTGATTTAAGGAGATGCTACCTTATGAAACTTTCAGGCTTTAAAAAATTTAGAGTTGTTTCATGTCTTTGATATGCTGTTGCAATTTAACCTTAGCTGGCAACTAAGTGCCACACAGCTGCTCACTTGCTTTAACTACTCTGCCAATTTTGATGTAAAATTTACTTTGTCCTGTCATTACTGGCAATCTGTGGGAAGTAGTAAAAGTATCTGAATGAGCAGAGTCAACATTTTGGACAGAAATATGAATCTTTTAGAAATCCTTCTATTTGTAAGTGTAACTTTTTTCTTATTAAATAAAACAAAAACTCTATCCAAAGGAAAAAAACCCAAAACAATCCAGCCTGCAACATAAAGAGACCACGAACATTCTAATTGGAAATTGTCCTTTAAACACCACTGGGACTGCACAGTAAGTATTCAGTTGAAATTACATGAATTAGTAGTAGTTGCTTGAAACTGGTAATTCATATGGAAAACTCTAGATCTGTTTTGCTGTCTTCGTTGCTAATAACATTGTCAGAGAACATTAAGGAATGAACATTTTGTCACTGAACAGTAAATTTATAAGATGTCATATTGCAGTGCATGGGATGGTCATTATGTGTTTTTTATTTTTTGTTTCTCTGGAGGAGCCAATTAAAGCTGGTTGCTGCCTAAAAGCACATTGGAAAAAGCTTCTGTTCTTGTTTCTTGGGTTTTCTTTGTTTTTAAAATATCTAATGCAACTAATGCAATCTGTATGGGATCTAAATGAAAGAAATCTGCTTCAAGCAGATTTCAAGCAAAACAAGGATTTTCTCCAAGCCTCATTTCATAGGGGAATTTCTCTTCTGAGAACTGGGTGGACGTGCAAAACAGATGAGGAAATCTGGAACAGACAAGATAGCGGGTAGCAAGTACTGCCACAGAGAAAAATGTTAACACACTTTTGGAGTTTCCTTTTTTTTCACATTGTTATTAGTATTTCTTCATTGGCTTGTCTGGGTTCCATCTGTGACCTTGGTCCCTACCAGCTTGGGGTTCCCTGAATTATATTTGTGATGTCTGAGAGTGGCAAAAAATATCACAAGGGGCAGTTTTCGATCTAGTCAGCACTTCAGATTACTCTGGCAAGGACAAGGACATGCAGCTTGTAGCAAACAAGCTTAGTGCCCTTGCTCTCTTAGGATTCTCTATGGCATTACTAGACTTAATTGTGTTGATCCCAAATGTACTTTAATTAGGACAGGCAAGGAGAAAATGAACTAGACAGCACAAATCACATGAATCCCCTCTATCCTGCTTTTTATGTTCTTTGCTTTAGTTTTCTCCCTCATTTGATGCTTTTATTGGGAAAAAAAGAGAAGTGTCTGGCTTTGTCAGACAAGGTAATTGCATCTTTAAAGTATAGCTGTCTGCTGTGACTAAAAGGTACCAAAACAGCCTTTAATGTCCTGATACTGATGAAAGTTTGTCAGGTGTGAATGGTTGATAAGGCTGCTGTTAGGTTTGTTTTCTAGTGACATTTAAGACAGGCCACTAGAAAAGATGGGCCTCTGCATTTCTCCTGTGTCTCCTCTGGGTTTTTCCTGGATACTTTTATCATACGACAGTAGTGCTACTCATTTACACCTGCATTTATCTCTCTATTCTCTCCCTTCCTTTCCATGTAGACTTCTTAAAATCTATCAAACAGTGGATTTGTAACCCACTGTAATAATGTATGGCCAAAACCAATGAGTGTTCAATTTAGCATTGCTAAAATGAAACCTTTGCTAAATGCTTTTTCACATGCTGTATTCTTTCTTGTATATTCAGTATGTTTGAGTGGAAGTGAACCAGCAATAATCTGTCATAAACCCCCAAATCCAGCCTTGTTTAATTGAACAATAAAAACTAGTGTTTCATCAACACTTTACCCTTCCTGAGCCTGAGAAACTACTGAGTTTTTTGCCTGTACAATAGGGATAGTATTGTACTCAACCTCAGCTTTGAGAGAGGCCTTGTCCTGAAGAATTCAGTCTATTAAGACAAGACAATAGATGATAGGGAAAACTGAGGCACAGGAGGGACATGACCTGTGCGGGGTCTTGTTGCAGGTCAGTGGCAAAACCATGGTGAGAACTCGTGTGCTGTAGCTGTTGTCTCATTGCTGGGTCAGCCAGTGCTCGCTGTGGGCTGCCACTTCCCAGGCACTCCTGATAATCAACTTGCAACATGTACTGAAGGTCAAGCTTCTCAGTGACTCTGTGGGTGGTGCTGTCATATCTGTTCTTTCAGTTCATTGTCTAATATATAGCTTTGGGTCTCTCAGCTTGTTTCTAAACTTCTTCATAAATCCGAAGACTAATCTGGAATGAGAAAATGTTAATTTGTAGAAGTATCTTACACCAGATTATAATAAACGGGTCATTAAGCTGTCATGGTCTGTCCTGTCTGTGGGACTTTGAGAGACCTTTAATCAGCAGATTATTGACACTACATGGCAAACAGTTTGATATGGAAATAAAAGTTCACGACCTTAGGAATTGCTAATAAAAGTTCCTGATTCAGGTTACTGCAACTAAAAAAGAAGAAAGGTTTATATATATTTTTGCAGTTGTTTTTATTGTAAGGTCAGTGAGAGGTGAAGAAAGCAATGCCTTGTAGTTCAGGCCCAAGGCTTTTTATCAGCAGCTGTAGCATTGCACTGCTGCTAATGTTCAATTTTGCCAAGCCTGCAACAGTTTCCATATGTTGTGCTATAATCCTCTTTTTGGTAATTTTTTTCTCAAAGTTGTTTCAAGTTCCTTTGACATAATAAGGATTTAAACAGTATATGTATAGTTTTAGGGATTTGTTTATTTAATGGCAGTAAACTCATACACATTTTTTATGTAGAGTATAAGCACTGTGCAGAAGTTGCAGTTTAACTGTCTGTCTTCACACATGTAAAACTGATTAGCTGTTGCTTTGTAATGTTTTAGATGGTCTTAAAAAACAGAATCCTTCTCTGTACATCAAGACAAAATGCATTTTGCTTGTCAACCCTCTCCCAATTAAAGGTGTGAGAGCATCTAAATTAGAGAAATTTCAGAGCCCTTCTCTAATAACAGCCATGTTGTCCCCCCTGCCCCAAGCTCAGTGCTGTGGGACCAAGGTAGGTTGTGATCTGCAAACCAGAACTGAAAGGAGCTCCTGGATTGTGTGTGAAGTGTGGTAGCTTTGGTGCAGAATGTAAGTACAGATGGCCACAGTTAGTTTAGCTCCCCCAGAATTTCCACTGCAATCTCTTGTCCTTATGCAGTTGCCATTTTCTGTGTTTCATACCATAGTGAAAATAAAAACTAATGTTTGAAAACAACAGTTCTCAGGAAGAAGCTACAGCCTTAGTCCTTGGTGTCTGTAATTGACAATAAAAAGTGAATAAAACCAACAGAACTGACCATAAGCCTTTGTGGTAAATAAATTCTCTTACTTAGGATTTACAGAAAAAATTAATAATAGCTGACATTTTATTTTTCTCATATTATTTAGACTTGTTGCCAGTGCTACTGCCTGTGCTACTCTTATTTTGAAGGGAAATATGTTTACAGTTAATTGGCCTAACCCTAGTTAGCTGAATTTGGTAGATAGACAAAATTTTAATAATGAAAAGGATTACAAATTAATACAAATAGCTAATACTTTTGAATATTGCGTAAAGCATCCTAATGTTAAATGGAACATGGGAATACAAAACTGGCTTATTTTTAGTTCTTCATTCAGCCAAATGTAAATCAATTAGATACTGTACTCCTTGTCTTATAGTTGTTTTGTCTTTCATATCAGTTTTACAAGAACCTTAGCTGAAACTTTGTAAGAAGGTGCAGTAGTTTTAGTTAAATGGGAAGGATTTTTCAGTGATGAATATTTCATATCACCGTGTCATTTTGGAGCATGAGGACTAGCCCTCTCCGAGCTGGATCGGGGGAAAGACTGTCCCTGGGGGTCTTGAGACCCGATGGAAAGGTGGGTCCCCGCTGTGGAGCATCCCAGGAACTCGGGAGACAGAAGATCAAAGGCAGGCGCAGGCCGGAACTGCTCTCTCGGTACCTGGGTTTTGCCCGCTGGAGGATGGCGGAGTCTTTTGCCGGAGGGCTCAGCCTTCCTTTGCTGTTCGGCTGAGCTCAGACTTGGGAACCACCATAGCGCTGCTTTTTGAAGCACTTCTGGAACTATTTTTCAATAGCCCAGGAGGCGCCGCCAGCCCAGGAATTCTCTCTGGAGTCACCGCAATCTCAGCCATTTCGCTCTCTCGCCCGCACAAAGCGCCACTGCCCCCGGGCCTGAGCCCGCTTGGCCCCACCAGGCCCCAGCCCCGCGCCGGGTCAGCCCCAGCTCTGCCACCACACACACACACGTGGTTTGCTATGCTGGAACCCACACCAGCAGCACAGGACTTGTTCAGGCGAAATATCCTTCCAGGTTTTGTTTTAACCTAGGGAGGAGGTAGGGAACTAGGTAATATTTTCTGCTATTGTTGTTGTTTTGTTTCTTTCTTCATTTTTAGTAAAATTCTTATTTTTCCTTCTTCATTCAGACTCCTTGTAATTTTTTACATTCTCTGTCCTGGGGGGGGAATAATAAAAGAAGAAAGGTTCATGTCATTAGAGGTCTCCTCTCCTGAATATATTGTCATTAAACCAAGACAGAAGGCTTGAGTTACTATTTTCAGTGATAGAATAAAGCAATGATATATAATGAAATATATAGTAAGTATTAGATGTTAGACTGTTCAGGAGAAATACTACAGTTGTTAGGTGTTTTTCTGACTTCTAAAATGTAGTTAGATTGCCATAACTTGGGTTTTGATTTTTTTTTAAATTTATCTCCACTGTAATGGCATCAGTCTATTGCTCCTAATCCCTCTTTATGGAAAATCTGTGGGATTAAAAAAACACACTATACAATTTCACTGAAATGTGCTCTATTTTTTGTTATTTGATGTAAGTATGTTCAATATTCACTGAGTAATAGTTCAGTGAAGAATTCCCCTTGATAATTCAATTAACGCTTCTTGATCCTTCTCATTGTCCAAGTTGCAGCCTTCCTTTTGTGGAATGAAATTGAACAATTGTTAGGAAAGGTCAATGGAAATGAGTTTGTCTGTGCTGCCGAACGTGCAGCTTGTTCAAATAGTCACTGAAAAGTAGATCAGGGATAATTTCTCTTACATAAAAACTTTGATGGCTTTGAGCTCATACACATGCTTCTATAACGAAGTTCTTGCTCTTGTGTAAATGGAGAGGTGATGGGGGCATAAAGTTGTTTCTGTATAAACATTTGTTGGCAGCTCTTTTTCAGTAGAAAAATACGAGTGATGTCAGCTGTTGGAGTGGAAGAAATTTTGCTTCGATAAGGAATTTTTTTCTATGCAAAATCATTAGTGGTGGCCTTATTCAGAAGTATTAAAAATAGCAGTCTGTCTACAATTTGAATGATAAAAATGTATATAGTTTTGTTAGAAGGCATTCCTCAGTGCCTTTTCTTGAAGGCATGAAAGGGATAGATGAGGAACCAGTGGTTAAACTGTATCACCCTTGATAACATGTCAGTGTTATGGATTGTTATTCCTTTAACAGTGAATCAATGAAGTTTCAAAGGTACACATTCAGGGTAAAAGTCTAAAGTGAAAATTGTGGTACAAGGATGCATTTAAAAAAAACTAAGAACTTATTATTTCTAAATCATGAGATGGACTGTGCTGCATTGATTGCTTATGCAGACTACTAAAGTGCACCATCTTGGAAAATGAAGTGCATCCAGGATACTGCTTTGGGACTGGCAGATGTCATGCGGCACTTGGGGCAGATAATTGAGCACAGCTTACCTCCTCAGCTTTTATAAACAGGTATTGCATTTTTCAGGTTATTGGGTTTTGGTTTTTTGTTTTTTTTTTTTTTTTTTCAATTTTTAATTTTATTTTGCAAGTTAAGGCAGAGTGATATGTTAACTTTCATTATGAAATGAACTATCTTGCTAAAGAAAACTTACCCGGATGCTTGCCATGCAGCTTACCATACCGTGCATTGCATGTGCCAAGAATAGCAGTAGTTTTGGTATAATTCTGAGGGGACTTCTACAAGTGGGCAATTTTCAACATTATTGAACACAGGAATAAAATTCTCAATTTGTAAGATTAGCTGCAGTGCACTTATTAGGAAGGACTCAGAGCTACATACTCTAAAGAATAAAGAGAGAAAAGAAGGGAAAGGAAGAAGAACCTGAGATCCAGGTAGTATTTTTATTAGTGTCTGATCATATTTTGTCTTTTAAAGCTAGAAAAATACTCTGATCAATATGAAAAATATTATTATAAAAATGTATCAAAGTTCTGGTTTTGCATTCATTAATATCTCTTATTACCCTAGAAGACTGTGTATTGGGGAGGAGAACTTTTGTACAGAGTTCTAAATGTGTGCTTATGGCCAGTATATACATACATGTATTCCTCGTGATTTTATCAGCTGTGTTATTGCCTTTCCTGTATATACTGGGAGTAAAGGAATGGCTGGATTACTCAGAAAGCCCTTGCTGACGGGATTTGGAAGAGTGAATTAAGTAGAAAGTGTATGTCAGAGCTTAAGCTGAGCTCTTAATTGTATTGCTCCTGTCAGGTGAGATTGACCCACAGAGTAACCTTCCCCTGGCATTGTGCAAACCTCCGGTATTTTCAGTCCTGACTTATGGAAAAGCTACATGAAATATAGCGAAGTAGCAAAAAAAGACTCTTCTGTTGTTTACTGCAGTGCACAGGACACACTATCAAGCAGCTTAGGATCTTTGGTTTCACTCCCACAGTTATTGCTGATTCATATGGCAGAAATAGGAAGAGCACCAGGATCTCTGTTTGTGTTACATTGATCAGTGAGGTTGTTGAGAAAGAAATGGATGTATTTAATAAGCATATATGAGTATCTTATGACTCAAACTGGATGAAATTATTTCGTATTTACTGGGAGCCAAGAACTGAGGGAATCCGTCAACTGATGCAAAGAGGGGAATCTGTATTCATGATGCATCTTTTTTTCTCCAGGGAATCTGCGATCTGTAAGATGCTTTAATTTTGCAAGGGGGTAACCATTTAGAAAAGTAAACTGTGAGAGAATACAAAAACATAGGTAGTTATTCTCAGGTGGAGATATAAAACAGTTTCATTTGTAAAACTGACTGCTTGCAGTTTTAAGTAACAGAAGATATGGTAAGGCTGATGGGCATTCTCATGGAAATTTTCTTTCTAAAATAAAAATTATTTTTAAAGAGGAGATGGAGCAGTTTGCATCAAATGCAGTGGTACTATTTGTAGTCTTCTGTGATGTGAATTAATGGCAACTGAATTAAGGAAAGCTTACTGGTTTCCCATTATGTTTTTTTTGTCCACTTAGTTTTGTCTACAGGTATGGTAATAAATTGTTTCTCTTAAGTCAGGTACTGTGGACATTAGCAATAATTATAGGAAGCATTTTCAAAAGCTTCTAGTAGTTCTTGGCTACTGTTAAAGTCAAAAGGAAAATTAGAGGGAATTGTGCCTCAATGAAGTATGTTTGTATATCTTGATTGTTGTGCATATTTTGCCTAATTTTTTCAAACATTAAAAAATTTTTTTTAGTTGTGTTTCATACTTTTGGATAAATAGATGCAGTGTCTTATGGGGACAGACAATCAACTCAGCCAGCAGCCTAAACTAATCCCCTAGTCACTGGAACATTGTGGGATGTGGGCATTCTCCTTCTGCTGCTTCTTTCACAGCTTCAGCCTCCACACGGCCCCATAGATGGTCAGAAGCTCTTTTTTGTACGTATATGTGATTATGTTAGTTGAGAGTGCAGGGACTCATTTTACAAAATGGGGCTTGTAAGTTCTTGTAGCACAGCCTCAGACATCCGTGTCTTGTAGGAATTGTGTAGGAGAGGCAAGAGTAGGAGCACTGAACGAGTCAGTGATAGACCACACTGACAATGTAGAAATCTATGGGATAGATTTGTTGTCCTGCATTGTTATATAAAAATCATATGTCTTTACTGTAATGGCAGGGGAGGACAACAACTCTGTTCCTTAATTTGGGGCATACATGGTTTTTCCTTCTGCTCCACCCAAGGCAAGATCTGGTAGTGCTAATTACTGTATTAACTGAAGGAGAGACAAAAAGCTATTGGTGGTGTCTCTGTCTTCACACACACAGTTCCCCTTGCTCTCTCTTTTTAGTGCCCTGAGGGGGACTGCTGTAGAGTATAATTGTTTGATTTGGTGCATCGAGGGAGAGAGAGAGGATCTGACACGCCACCCTGCTCTTGTTTGTTCTCTGCCCATTTGGCAGTGACAGAACCAAGGAGAGGTCATGTGAGTGCAGCCAGAATAGCGTGGCAGTGCCGGGAACGCAGTCGCATTACACTGGGCTCCTTTCATGCCTTCTGTCTGAATAGGGGTCAGTGCTGTACCAAATGTCATGGAATTAATTGGTGATTTTTATGCAGACACATCTAAATGGCACGCACTGAGAAACCCTACCCCGTGCTGCAAACAGCATGTTGTTCTTTCAGGGCAGGTGGGAAGGGCTGACCATGGGCTGTTGAATGAAGGTTGAAATGAAAATGGGAGTGACTTTGGAGTAAAGCAATTATGGGGCTGATCCTAGAAAACCCGTTTACCTGCTGTTTGTATGACACAAGCTAGATGATCTACCATGGAGACCAGAAGTCTAATAGTCACACAAGGATCTGCTGAAGACATGTTCCCTAATAAAAACACCTGCCACCCCAAAGTTTTAGGGGGTGTAATCTTGTATGTTTCTGTTTGTGTGTTTGCACTTCAATGTACCCTTGGTGGGATGCCTTGTCTCTCTAGCATTGTTCAGGTTGAAGTGTAGTTAATGAATATGCAGTTTTATGCTGACATGCCCAACTACTTATGAAGTGTGGTGGTCCATGTACAAAAATCCTGAGAACTCAGTTTCATTGCTGAGTGTTGATGGGGTGCAGCGGGGTCTCATACAGGAGTTCTAATTCATATGCTTTAACTCTTAGAGTTGGGCACTGACATTTGAAAGAAGAGCCCACAATCATTTAGCAGGCTACAGCTGTACTCGTGATGCTGTACTAGACATTTGCAGAGATAATAGAATTGAGGGAAACTTAGAGAGCAATTAGTTTCTTTTTGAGAATGTTTTCTTAAATGTCATGAAATTTATTTTGCCTTTCTATATTCCATCAATTTACTAGCTCACAGATTGATGCATGCAATTTCAAATCTGTCTTCTGTTGTGTTCCCAATGAATAAATTTTCAGCTTATAGCAGGTATTTTCTTAGTCCTTAAGTATATGATACTGTGTTTGGATGGTTAAATTTCATTCCATCTGTGTGTCCCATATGTTCAGCCCTCCTACTGTTCCAGTTTGTCTGTGGTCTCATTTCTTCACTCAGTTAAGGAAAGGACATGAGGTACTAAGGGAAGGATTCTTGCTGATGGCTCCACAGTCATGTTGATGGCCTGTACAGCTGTGTTCTGCTGACCTCTGTCTCTGGGTAGCTCAGTGTGGGTTAATTGCAGTGTTTGTGCAGCAGGGGAGGATCAAAGTTAAAGGTCTCTTTCTGTCTCCTGATGTTTCAGCTCAAATAAAGAAATACCTAAAAATATGCAAATATGGTTGTAGTAGATGTACTACAGCACAGGTTAATGGGGAAATCTCCTAGGCTGGAAATGGAAGAGAAGGCAAGAACAGCATTCTGAAAATCCATGGGCATGTTAGTCAAGATACAAATAGTTTCAGTTGTTTCAAAGAGGTCAGTAGATGAAATTATTGAAAAACAGTAAAAATATGTTTGATACTCCTTTTCCTTGCTCAATTAAATTTTTTTTGTTTTGTTTGCATTTACTTCTCAAAAATTTGGCTTCCAGATACTCTTGTTCTTAAACAAAAGCAGGACTGAAAGCTGGAGAAGCTATGTTAAGAGTGGTTTCCTTTCCAAACCTTTCTCTGGGAAAGCATGCCGTTGCCTTTCAAGTTGTCTCCTCTCCTGTTGTCTCTGTGTTTGTCACGATTAGTGGCTGGAAAGTGAAACTGACACTACTGTCTTTGGGTAAAACTTAAGCACTGTTTTTCAGATGAGGGAAAACCTTCAAATAAGTTGTTATGCTTGCACTTTTGTGCTGCAAAATGTTTATTTTCTCTTCTAGCATGGATTCAAATTGCAGTGCAGGCAGGGAGGTGTCAAAATTGATTTAGCAGTTTGATGCTGTGCGTGTTCTCCTTTATACTTACATTCAAGTTTTTACTCTTGCTCTACCAGGATACCTTCTTGACACTGGTATTTTTAACAGGAATTAACTGTCTCTGGTTAGCAGTGGAGATACACCTTCTTTGTTGTATAATGTATAATTATCTGTTATCTGTAGCGTGGAGTTATACTCTTTTAGAAGATGAAGCCTTTTAAGCTAAGTTGAGAAAATGTCCTGTTTTGTGCTTTTGCCCTTGTTTCTATGACACGTTTGTTAAAACACACATTTCTTGATCTCTTCCTATCCTTGACTTTAATATTTATGCTGAGAAATCTGCTGTCAGGGGTGGTCGTGAGCCTCTCTGAGGCTCTCAGTCTGACAGAGGTCTGCTTGCCCCAACACATTGGTATTGTGTAATGTGCCCAAAGCATCACAATTCCAATGAGATCCTGTGGGACTCTTAAAAGCAGAGTTCTAGACAGTTGTATTATCTTGCAGTTGATCAAGCCAACTGTAGTAGATTTGCCTGTAAGGCTGGAGTTGGGAGTCTGTGGATTGCAGATGTCCCTTTTGAGATTCTATGCAGGGTTTCCATGGGGAAACAGCTAAAGTTGTTTAAATGAGTTTTACTGCTGGCAATCAATAGTAAAAAATAAATGCTTTCTTTTATTCTCTTCTATAACAATGTCCAGCTGGGCATGGAAACTTATCCAGTATTCATATTTTTATGATTAAATGGCTGCTTTGTGCTGCTCATATACCTTGTGCCTTGAAATCCTTCTGGGGCTGAGCAGAAAGAAAGAAAATACTTTTCCTGCAAATGAGGAGTTGCAGTTCCTGGACCAAGTTAAAGTGACGGGTGAATGTATAAAGTCAAACCAAATCCAGTTCTCTGTGCATGATTGTTGGGGATTTTTTTGGTGGCATTTGTTCTTGAGGTGTTGTTTTGTGTGATTTTTGTTTTCTTTTTAATGTGGGCCCCTGTTTGGATACTGAGGTGTGACATGAAGACTTTACTTTGAAGATCATACTAGTGTTTCCAAGGCTTTCTTAAAAATGGTCTTGAGGTACTGTCCTACTTGGTAATGACTATCTACAAGTACGTAAGGTGGGACCTTAAAAACAGCTGCTCTGTTTTTACGGATAAGGGAGAAAATTAGATTATCTGGTTGGCATGTACACTCTCTGCTGCAAGTTATCTTTGCAGTACCAGAACATCACCTTCATCCAGAAAGAGTGGTAGGCAAAGACTGACTGACTGCAAGAGCACAGCTATGCAACACAAGGGTCTTAATGGTACAGCATCATTTGCTTTTCATAGCTTTTCTCGTAGGGAGCCTCCATATGTACTACAGCTACATTTCCACATCCCTCAGAGACATTTTCTAATCCTTGCTTTCCTACTAGGTGTTGACAGAGGGATGAGCTATTGGTGTTTGTGCAAAGCAGCGAAGGTTTGTGCAAACAGTAGGCAAAGGTAGTGGATTCATCAGGAACTATAGTTTATGGAAATAATGTAGTTCAAAGTGGCAATAAAATTGGGAATAAAAGTTTGCACTTACAAATGAGCATTTTATATGATATAGGTGATACTGTTCATACTGTTGTTTAAGCTGAAATTATATAAGAGTAGGCTCTGTTGTAGTGAACTGGAAATCTTCTGGTATGGTTCTGTTTATTCAATGCATTTATCCTTAAAGCAAGTTTAATGCCCTCAAATTAATTGCAGTGATAGCATTGTAGATATCTTCAGCACAAGTCCAGCAAAGGTGTCAGCAGCAAAAACACCCCAGGCTGCCATGTGTGATCTCAAGAGGCACCTGTACAGAAGGGGAGAGGATTTTGTCTATGTGTTTTTTCTATATAGTCAAGCTCCTGATGCCTCTTTTGAGAATGACAAATAGTAGAGGTGCTTTTGATACTACCTGGAAACTACATAAAAGGGGCAGCAGTCTGTTTCATTTAGACAAGCAGCTGTTTATAGCTTTTTTTTTCCACTGCCAAACTGTGGAACTTTTGCCTAAAAATAAAGCCTTTAGGTAAACGGCATTGTAGCCATTTGTTGCCTCTTGTTTGTTCCATGTCACTTGTGTTTGAAAAGCAATTGAAATCACTTTTGTTTACTTTGCCCTCTGCAAATAATATGAGCGATAAAGAATTTTGGCCAATATTTACAGAACATTTGTCTTGTAATTTGGCTTTGTGTGTCTGGATTGCTGGTAGTAACTGTGTGTGGGTATTGGGAAATAATTTTTTATATGTGTGTAATTGGGGTTTAGCTTTATTTGTTTTCCCCACATTTCTCTCAAAACCCAAGGTATGCATAGGTATACACACAGCTGGTCTGACTTTTGAGGTTGTGCTTTTGTTTGTGTTGACAAAATTGTGCTGGTTTCTCTACACTCTTGGCTGCATCTTTGTATAGTGAAGAGTTACTAGGCTGTCAAAAAGCTCTTAATAAACCTACCACAGCCCTTCTAGTGTCTGCTTCTATCCTGCATCCTCCAGCACTGGGTGCTAGGACTATTGGAAGTTGATTTAGTTCGTCTATTAACATATGCCATATATGTGTGTGTTTGCCATTGTAGAGTGTGTAGTTCTGAGTCAGATTTGTTCAGGGGAGAGGTGTGATAGGCTATACAGTCACATCATATCAGGGTCGGAATTTTGGATACCTGAACTTGGCTTCTGGCATGTTATGAAATTGCAGTGCACTTCCTACCTTTTCAAGCTATGATTTCTTCATATTATGTGGTACCAATGTCTTTGTAAATGGTTTTAAACATATTACTGTGGAGGACCCTAAAAAAGAACCAGGAATGAGCATTTGGTGAAGGTAAGAGGCAATAAAGCTATTAAGGAATTTGCTAGGAAAAGTTCTATGTGCACTTGCAGGTTGAGGGTGTGTTCGCCATTTGCTTGATACTCACTCTTTTACACGCTGGTTGTTTTTTTGTTTGGGTTTTTTTTTGTGTGCGTATGTGTGGGGTTTTTTGATTGTTTTGTTTTGTTTTGCTTTTTTTTCTTTAAGTAGAAGGAGAGTCAGATTACATTGTTTGGCCCAGGTTTGTCTGTAAAGCTGGTAGGGTTCACTTGCCTCTCTGTCCAGACTTGTTCAGTGTTCTCATACTTCTCTCATCCTCCACATGCACTTGCTTCTCTGCAAAGTGAAGGAAATGAATCTGTGAGTATAGTCCATTGAAACAGCCTGGGATGCGGCAGCTTCTGTAGCTGGGATAGAAGATCTTGGGGCTCTCTCTCGTCCCTGTCTCGGCTATGAGCACAGCTAGAAGCTGAGACTGCTTTCTCAAAAGGAAATGCTGAACATTCAGAAAAACGTGCTGTGTTGACAAACCTACCTGTTTGTGTTTCCTGGCTCTGCCCTCTGAGGTACTTGCCACTTCAATCAATTGTATACGCAACTCAATTGCCAATTTGTTACTAAGGAAAAAGACTAGCTCGGATTGTTTCAGTTTGCTGTATCAAATGCTTGAATTACGTGTTACAACTTTACTGCTTGTAGCTGAAATAAGTGAATATTTGTGTATCAGTTTCCTAATGAGACTTTAATGTATACTCTGTTTTGTTGTGGTTGGGGTTTTTTGTTTGTGTTTTTTTAAACTTCTGCTTTTAGTGGAACAGCAGCTTCAGGAAAAGAACATGAAGAAGAATCATGGCGGGGCTGCACCTAAATAGTCTGAAGCTTAGGTAGGGTGGTTTGGGATGAATGAGATTGGCAGAGTGGCAGGAAGAGGACAGCCAGAGGAGGTCTAGCTGTCCTCTGGGGCTGGAAGCTGCTAGTCCTGGGCAGCAAAACAGACCTGGAAAATGACCCATTTACAATACTGCTTCCAGACCTTTTCCTTCACCTTAGCTTGAAACAGAACATGCTTTCTTTGCCTTTAAACTTTTTCTTAGCTTACAGGCCAAAATGAGAAGACTTATGTCTTTGCACTGTGAAATTGCCAAAAAGAAGTAATGAGTGTACTGCTAGAGGATGTGGAATTCAGGTTTAGTTTTTTTCCCTGATTATCTTATTTTTATTTTATACTTTTCTGCTGCTTGTATTTGTGTTTTAAATCCATTCTGTTTTCATACATTGCTACACCACCACTTACATAATTTTGGGCCGTTTTAAACATAGAAACTGACTTTGGGCACAGAAGCTGCAGTGGAGGACTGAGCCAGAGATGGAACGGTATTGATGAGGAGAACAAGACTGGACAGGAAAAGCAGAGGGACATGGAGCACTTAATGTAGTTCAGTGGGGAAGAGGTCCTTGAAGAGGTGTGTGCAGCAGAATTTCTCAGTCTTTCCACAAAGTCTTTTGGGCTCAGGAAGAGCAGCGAAAGAGAGTACTGTGAAACGAAGACCACTTGAGAGTGTAAAGAAGAGTAGAAAAGAAGGGATAGGAGCTATGCCAGATGCGTGTACCAAAGTGACAGTTAATGGAGATGTCCTGTTACTTCAGCTCTGTAGGCTTTTTAAATGTTTGTGTGGTAGTGGTGGTCTACCAAAGACCTTAATGGTCTTTGATTTTTGTATGGGGAAAAAAGGTACTGGTTTTAGGAAACGAGCTATATCCCATAGAAACAAAAATATTAAAATCTCAAAAGCTTTAATAGAAGAATTTAACAAGTGACTGCGATGAATAAATTTTCTGTGCTTTAAAATAAATCTGCTCCAAATGATGTATTTTCTTTAGACATCAGGACCTGAGTTTGAAGAGTCTGTGTGCATTTGAAAAGAGTTAAATTTATTTTATCTAGGCTTGAGGGGAGTTGTTCGAAAGTTGAAGCAGGGGAAATAGGGTCCAATTCATTCTCCTTTTTCTGTTTTCTAGTATATCAATTTCTATGGACAAGTGGAGAGGGACTTCAGTCTTTAGGGACTCTTGCTCCAAGCTGATTGACAGTGCTTACAATTGCACCACCAGAAAGCAATAAAATAAATACACAGAACAACAGTAACAGAAAGCAGATGTCTTGGTTTTGCAATTAAAGAACTGGAGAAGGCAGTAAGAAAACAATGGCAATTGACTATGCATTGGGACGGAGTGTATCTATCTTGCTTACTTGTCAAAATGGAAAACTGGTGAAAACAAAACATACGTTAACAGCCATAGTATCTTGCTTTGAAAATTTGGGTCAAATGTGTTTAATTTTTCATTAGAGAACATCATGCTAAGAGTCCTGCAAGATGGAGCAGACAGCTTTTCTCATTCTGTTCTCATGTCTGCTTTTCTACTTTGGATAATTCTATAAAACCAGTCAAGTCTCTGATTTAGCTGAGCAAGATGTGTGGAAACTGGGATCTCTTTTCTTCCATATGTGTGTGTTTTGTATCAGGAGGGAAAAGGTGTTACTGAGACAGTTATCTGAAATATAGTTTCATGTTTTTTAGGGGCTGCACATAAAATGGAAATATATTTGACATCTTGTAGTCTATATCTGAATGTCACTGTGAACTAAAATGGTAATTAGTCGCCTACACAGCATCTTCATTCACTGACTGTCATACATGGAACTTTTCTGCTGGTAGTGTCTCAAGGCAAACAAGAAATAGGCTTTAGGAGAATGCATTCTTCGTAAGCATTAGCATAATGTGTAAATGTATATGTATACTTTGAGCAGTTTGCCTCTCCTTTCATCAGCATGTTTGTTTAGCCACATGAAAATGAAATGCTGTAACAATTTGTGTTGAGAATGGAAAAGTTATTGAAACTGGGTTGTATGGAAAAAGAAACAAGGGCAGACTTCTGATACCTTCCTTCCATGTGATACTGGTTCAGGCAAAAGCTGTAGAGTTGAGAGGATCTTTTTGCAAGAATGCTAGCTGACATATTTTAAGCAGAGTACACATCAGTGGCATGAAGGGGAGAAAAAAACTGTGTAAAACCTCACTTTAATTTCTGGCTTGGTGCTTTTTCTGTCAGAGCTACTTAAAAACAAACAAGCAACAAAACCAACAACAAAATCCTTTGTGCTCTGATAGACAGAGCTCCTTTTTGCCCTGGCTTCAAAAGCAAAATGACTGATTTGGCAGAAAGTACTTTAAAGAAAGCAGTGAGTATTCTGGCTGAAATATCTCTGAGTGAGTCTGAGCACAGAATGCTGCAGAGGAAGTGCTCAGGGAAAAATTGTTCATCTGGGGTTTTGGAGTCAGTTAGGAGCTTGTCAGCACTGCTTTATATATATACAAAGCTCAGAAGTCCTGTGTTTTCCTGATTGTGTTTCAGGATGTGAAATACTACACTTCATGTTGTCCTGATCACCGCTGTGCTTGTCAGTAAAATACTGTACCTTGTATTTCCGTGCTGTGCTGGCTTAAATCACACAGAAGGAAATCTTGCTCTGTGAATAACCTACAGCATATTGCCATGGAAGAAACACCAAAGTGCCCATAGGAACCCTTATAGATCTCCTTGCTAACAGTCCTTGCTAACATTGTGCTCAAAGTTCTTGCACCTTCAGGGAAGGGCAGGTGGAAGGTTTTCACACTGCCAAAATATGGGGCTAAACACCAAAAAAAGCTCTCGCAAGTAAGCTCAAGTTCTGAGGTCTGACAATTTTGGCAGGCTTCTGATAGTGTGTTTCTGTTGTTATGGGGAAGGTGAAATTAGGTGGCTGCACTAGAGTTCTATCTCTCACAGGTCTTTAATGTAACCACACTTGTACATACACTGGTTTATACACATGGCACGTTAACCAACCTTTTACTTCTTGGCCTGCTGCTGTCGTCCTTTTAGTTGAAAACTGGTGCTAAGTTATTTAAGAATGTCAGTTGAGATGAAAAATTCAGTATGTGAAGTCATGTCTGATCCCTTTACAATTAAGGTCCTCTCAAAGTTTTTCTAGCATTTCTGTTAGTATTTGCCCCAGCAGCCTTTAAATGCTGTGCTGTGTGGTGCTGCATCCCTAGCAACAAAGAATCATTTTCCTCCACGCAGGCAAGATCGAGAATAAGGTATGTGCAGCTTGAAACACTTATTGATCAATTCACTTCTGAAAACCGCATGTGAATTTTACAAGCAGGGTAACAGTAAAAGTACTGCTAGATGTTCTATTTTTAAATACATATAATCTTTATAGAAGAAGAAATTGGAACACATTTGTTTTATGTTTGTGAATAGAAAACCTATGGCTGAGAAAGTACTACTATGCCTGTTTTTTTGAAAGGCTAATATTCCAGAGGAATGTTTTAATATTCTCCTGCAAATTATTTTATAAAAAGGAAAAGTATCAAGATTTTACAAGCTCTGCACCACATCCAGTGACCATTTATAGTTAGGCCAAATGGTCTTACTTGATGTCTGTGGAGAATTGAGACTTTTTCTCTCATGAGTGTTTTATAGATAATGAGGCAAACTTCCACCTTTTTATTGCTCATTGGAATAATTTAGTGGATATAAATTAAATTTTCCAGACTTAACTGAGATTATGTGTACACCATCTCCCCATCTTCCCATGTGCTTCAGATGTGAAGAGATTTTCTTTATGGTTACAAGCAAGCAGAACAAGACTGTCTTTGAGAAATCTGCAGAAGGGCTGCAAGATAATCAGGATATGCATCCAGTTTTACTTCTGGTTCTAAGAGCAAATAGAGGGATTTTTGCTAAGCACTTCCAGATATTTTTAGGCTATGCAGGAATTTGTTTCATAATTGTCAAGAAAATCCAAAGTTAATCCTGGTGAGAGGTGTAAGTCTTCCCATGAACAGCTGTCTTCTGCCGGTGGGGATTACTGATAGTCTTCCGATGTGCTTTGTCGCCATAGCAGGCTGTGTTTCTGCAAAGGTGGGCCTTTCTAGGGTGTGATTGTAGGGGCTTAGGTCAGTGGTCTGTCTACGTCTATATTTTGCCTCAAGTAATGCAAGTAGAGTTTCTCCAAGGCGAGAGACATTTAAACAAAAAGTATGCATACAGAGATCTTTTCCTTGATTATAATCTCCCAGTGAGCAACAGCGTAAAAACTTTGAGCCAGGAGCTGCGTCAGAATCACATTTCAATAGCTATGGATCCTCCATTAATTTATCTAATCTCTTTTTTCTGAATGCCATTAAGCTTTTGGTTTCCGTAGTATCCTATGAGAGTTCATGATTTCATTCTGAACCTTTTTCACCTAATGGATCTTGTTCATTGTTCCTGTTTCTTATCTGCGCAAAAGAGCATTTCCGTTTTAGGGTATGGAGAGGACTGAGCTGCATGCAATTT
Organism: Neopelma chrysocephalum; assembly: GCF_003984885.1. NCBI lineage: Eukaryota > Metazoa > Chordata > Aves > Passeriformes > Pipridae > Neopelma > Neopelma chrysocephalum. Next base: position 168,115 of record NW_020898046.1, read on the forward strand.
TTTGAGCCTCTTGACAACTTTGAGAATTCTTTTTTTTTTATTTTATTTTCTTGACAGAAGCTTGACAATCTCAGTTTTTTAGGTGCTTCAATTTAGTATAGTACAGTCTGATTACCCAGTCTGTAAATGGAGGCCTGGCTTGAGATCCTGTAGTCTAAGTCACCTTTTACAACCCATGAGGTAATCTTATCCTTAAGTCTCAACTTCTGGTGAAGGATCAGGACACTTGATTAGATTAAGTTTGTAAAGCGAGTGGATCTGAGCCAGACTTGCAGCTGATGTGTATGGCTGTAAAGTTACATTCGTATGCACTGATAATATTCTTTCATTCTGGTTTTCCACACTTGTTCTGTTCAAAGCCATATTAAGCTTTTTGCAAAACATAATATTTCATACCTCTTTACAAATAACAATTTGCCACTTCCAAATGCAACTTATGGATTTTTATAATACTATAGCTATTTCCCCCCCCCCCCCAACTCCTGTTCCTTCAACTGTTGTGCCTTTGGCTGTGTAAGAAAGAAGGAAAGGAGACTGTTGCTGCAAAAAAGAACATTGTCTGAGAGATTTGGAAACTTGAACAACTTTATCTCAAATTTCAAATAATCACTGCAGTCAGGAGGATTACACACGCTCTTCTGGCAAGCTTTATAACCCTAATAAAAAAAGCAGTCATGATACAGGTAAGATGACCTTTTTTGGCTCAGGTGGTGTATCACAGAAGACTGTACCAACTTTCTCAAATCCACCTTTCATACTTTATGAAAATTAAGGCTGTTGAAATAAGACTTTCTTGACCAACAGTTATGTTTTTCCATCTAGGAAAAAATTCCATTTATCTTGTGTTAAAATGTGGCCAAGCCTGCAACAGTTTCCTTTGAAGAATGCTGACTTGTAGTATTGTTTAAATTTACGGTCATGACTCTTCAAGTCAAAAAAAAAAGTTTCATTCCCAGTATGCATGGTCCTTTGGGTAGCTGGCAAAGCACACTTGGAGGAGAAAGTCACAGAAATGAAATGGGCATTAGGGAACTCCAAGGCATTGCAGTGAGCATATTCCACTTGATATTGGGTTATGCTTTACATATATTGTTGTGGCACAAAGCTAAAAGTGCCCCTTCAAAAAAAAGAGTGCATGTAAGGAAGAAGTAATCTTTCATTGAAAACATTAAAATCGCTTCTGGGAAAGCTTTTAAAGTTTATGTTCCTGCCTCCTCCCACTTTTCAACAAAAACCCACTTTTGTCCTGTTCTGCAAAGGAAAAATCATTAGGATACTTAACTGTTTACACAGATCTTAAGAGAAAACATACTTGTATGCCAGAATAAGTCCATGCCGCTGCAGTGTGGAGAAACCACAAAGAAGACCAGAGCAACAATCCATTATGAGCTCTAATACTAAAGTGAATATAGTTTTCTTTTTAGTTAGCGCTTAGGTTTTAAATCCAGATATGCAAGTTGGACAGATGGACATTTGGAGATGTGCTCAGACATTTGCTGTGTGTTTTTAAACATTTTACATGGGAGCTACTGTATCATGCCAAATATGCAGTAATGATGTTGGGAGATGGAATGCTTATTCTGCCTACTTTACTTGTCTCACTGATCTTTACTGTAGATTTTGTATGGAAACCCTATAGATTTGGAGGGAGGTGATACCCTCTAAATTATTCAGTGGAATGGAGAAATACAGGGATATAACAAAATCCAGGACGCTGTTCCCTTTTCCTTAATGAAGGAAAGGGAACTTTTGAGTTTGGAGCTTTTGAGTCCCTTGGAGGAGAAAGGGAATGTTAACTTCCTTTATGAAATACAGAAACACTCAGTATCAGAAAACTTATAAAGTGTTGACTTCAGGGCTTTTAAAAGTTCTTAGTCTTTCAAACCAGTATTGTTTTTATTATTTCCCCCCCCAGTCATAGGTTATTTTCTGTGGAAAACATTGCTAAAACTGATAATACATGTGTGTTTAGGACTTTCTTTTAATCACTTTCTCTCACTCATTGTGAGGACAGATACTTTGTGCAGGTGGTGGTAATACAATAGTAAAATAACGTGTTGCTTGACGGTGGATTCTGCTTTGAATCTGGCAAACTCAAAAAGAACTGAACTTGCTCAATGCTGATAAAATGGCACTTACTGCACTTACTGTTTCTATGTGGAACATCCCTGAGTTGTGCAAGTTTTAAATTCTTCAAGTTATAATGGTTGAGTTGTGAAATAAACAACAAGGTCCATATTATAAGTGTGTCTCAGTCCTGATAAAATTGATTCTCCGATGAGTCAATGTGTATGTTAAAAAAAAAATAAAGAAACCCCCCCAAAAACCCGCATATGAAACCCACCATAAATTTCTAGTTCCTGCTCTGATATTTGTTTTCCTTTTCCTTTAGTTCCTTGGCATAGCATTTCTTGGGATTGGATTGTGGGCATGGAATGAGAAGGTAAGCTGAAAATAGCACCAAATTTGGTTTTTCTTCTTTATCTCTCTTTTTCTGATGAAATGTTAAAATAATAATATGCTGTGTATTTTGTGTCCACACACATTTTCTACTGAAACAAAATCAAGCCTCTCTGTCAAATAAAACCTTGGCTTGGGTCACCTAGAGGAACATCATTGGCATTTTTCCCAAGAATACCTTGGCAAGACATCATGGCCGACACTCGCACATAAAATAACCATTTCAGTCCTTGCACACTCAAACTGCAGCTCAGATACCAGAACTCTTTACTGAGGCAGTATTGGCAGTGTGTCTCCACTCTTTGTGTCCCCAGGAAATGGAGAGGGAGCCTACATGTCTTATAAAGCAGCTTCCTGAAAATAGGCCTGCTTGGCTTTGCCCTAACATAGCATGTTACTTGCTTTTCCTATTAAAAAACCAAAAAAAAAGAGAAACAAAATGAACCCTGAAAACCAAGGTAAACCTTTGGGGAACACTCTCTGTTGCAAGACTGTAAAATCATCATCGAAATGGGAAGTGTGTTTGTGCGTGGGGAGCGGGCAGGGAAAGAGAAAACATTTGTGAACCAGAGCCCAATTTTTAGTTTGCTTGCTGCTGAAGTTGGGAAGAAGATGAAATATCAAGACATACTATACAAAACAAGTCAGTATGTCTGGGGTTACTGGATGAAGAGTTGGCTTGCTAAAAGACATCAGCTAAAATGAAAGCCAGAGTTTCCTTTTCTTCTTTGTTTAAAAAATTGAAAATAACAAAACCTGGCCGATAACAATTGTGCTATGAAGTTCGGTTACATAATAGTTTTTTCTTCTTTTAATGGAAAACAATGAGTAAGTTACGAATTGATGTTCACTTAAGGCATTATAACTGGCACTTGCAGCAGAACAAATAAGACATTTGGAAGCTCTGAAGTTTTGCCACTTAAAAATTCACAACAAATTTTTCTGGTTCAGAAGTGAGTTGTTAACTTAGATTCTAATTGCTCTCTGCGTATGCCTTGAATGTAAGTAATACAAATAGTAATGGAATATTAATTAACTCATACTGCATACACCTATATATATGTATATTTATATACCATATGATACTGATGTTGGGTAGGTTCAATAGCTGTGTCTATTTTCATTCAGCAAAGGTGTAAAAACATGTCTTTTTTAATACTCTGAGTATAATCTCAGAGCTTTGTACCTGTGTCTAAGCCAAAGAGAACAGCATTATTTTGGAGTGGTTTTCTAGAAGAGATTTAGACATTTTTGTTTCATTGCAGTAGGTAACAGAAGTGATTCCTCTTCAGAATGAATGAGCAGCCAAAGGAAAATCAGCTATAGTCTAGTGTTTGAAGTCTAAAGTATGCCAGTCCTACAGCTAGAAGGTGTTCTGGCAGAGTAGTGGTTTTTTTAGGGTTTACATATTTTCTATATGGGAAAGCATGCACCCTTTCCTAGGAAAAATGTATTCAATTCATAGTTGCTAATAGCCAGAAGCCATAGCTCATGTTTTTACTTGAGATTTGGACATCTGTTACCAAGTCATCTTAAACCATTTTTAATCAGATTCTGAAAGTGGAAGAAAATGCCACGTTGTTTTTAAGACAAGCAAATAAAACCACCTACAGCAGTTTAATATGTGTTAGCTCAGGCTCCATATATAGTAGGTTTTCCTTTAGAAATTAATAAATAAAATACTCTTTATTGGTATAAAGCACAGGTTTTTCCTTGAAAATGAGCATCTTTTCCCAGCTTTTTTAGCTGTTGTGTCTTGCAGTGCTTAGTGTGGACTCTGCCAGTTCATAGTTGTAACAAACAAAATGCCATGTAGGTGTAGCTGAACCACACAACCCCTGAGCATAGACAGATTTGAGTTCTTACTACAGTTTTGTAGCAAGAGCTATGGAAAAATGGACTTGTGTCAAGCTAATTTGAGTTCTTTATTTCAGTCAGCTCTCCAGAGGACAGGCAATGGCCAAAAGCTGCAGTCAGCAGTATCAAGTTCCAGATACTCATAGGCCCTGTGTAACTTAGTGGGGGGCAGATGCGTTAGATCCCATACAGAGTTGTTCTTACTGCAGATGAGGATTTGGAGATGAAAGCCGAGTAGGTGACGCCCAAGGTTTGAGAGATCTGTGTCTTAACTGAAAAGCACTTCTCTAGTTAGACTGATTCTTGCCTAAGGCTGGACTGGATATCCCTTAGGCTTTGTGGGCTGTTGTAAGACAACAAAGCAGCTTGTCAGAGAAGGACACAGGAGTCCTGGTGTTCACAAAGTTTAACTTGAGCCAGCAGTGTGTCTTTGCAACAAAGAAGGCCAATGGTGTCCTGGGCTGTACTAGAGTGTTGCCAGCAAGTTGAGGGAGGGAATTCTTCCCCTCTACTCAGCACTGGTGAGGCCACACCTGGGCCAGTTCTGGGCTCCCCGGTACAAGAGGGATGCTGACATACTGTAGAGTCCAGCAAAGGGCTGCCTAGATGATTAAGGGACTGGAGCATCTCTTCTACAAGGAAAAACTAAGAGAGATAGGACTGTTCAGCCCAGAGAAGAATAGGCTCAGGGGAATCTTGATGTATGTAAATACCTGAAGCAAGAGTGCAAAAAGAGTGGAGCCAGGCTGTTTTCAGTGGGACCCAGTGACAGGGGCAGTGGGCACAAACTGAAACACAGCAGGTGCTCTCTCTGAACATCAGGGAACACATATTTTTTTACTGTGAGGGTGACCACCGAGCACTGGCACAGTTTGCCCAAAGATGATTTGGAGTCTCCCTCTTTGGAGATTTTTCAAAAGGAGTCAGGACATGGTCCAAGGCAGCTAGATCTGGGTGACCAGATGACGTCAACCACTCTGTGAAAACTTGCTGCTACCCAATGAACTAAGTCTTTATCGAAGTTGAACTTGATGCTGCTATTGTATAATGTATAAACATAAATTCGTAAGGTTTTTTTGCAGGAGTGGGTCTTCAGAAGGACTCCTACTTAATTTGGTGGTGGCAAGGATTTTGATTTACTTCTGTTTTGAATCGTGTGACTTTATATCCAGCTGTGTGGTTTTATAGCCTGGCCATCAACTTGTATGTTGCTACTTCAACTTTTGCTACTTCACAGAATCTTTTTAAAGTAAAAAGATAGCATTCCAGGCCACATTAAAACTGCAGGACAAAAAGAAGTAATCCACACTTTTCAGGAGTCCCATTTGCTGCTGGCTAAAACCAGTTTGTGGTAGATTTGTGAACTTGGTGGCTAGTTTCTCTTTTTTTTGCTAAGTTGGCTTGAATTCTCCCATTTAAATTTTCTTGTAAAGAAGAAAAGCACAATATACAGTCTCGTGACCTTCCTTACGGCCTTTGCAGGGAGGCAAAAGAGCTCATTTGTCAAATAGGCAAAAGAATTGACTTGACAGCCAGTCAGCCAGCCCTAAACAAAAACTGGGCAATTAGCATTCTGAGTCATGAACCTGAAAGAGAGCTGGGGTGGGTGGGGGCAATAAACTCCAAGGACGAATAAAGTGATCTATACATGGATGTACTGTATAGCTCACAGTCTCACAGTGTTTTCAGGCATGCTAGACTCGGGCTTGTACCATAAAATAGTTCATCCATGGCAGCTGATTTCCACCCTCCTCCCTGCAACAGTGACATGAACATTTTTAACATATAAAGAATCTATACTAAGCCCCAGCAACCTTTGCTCAGCAACAGGGGAAAAAGTTGTTATTTCACCATTTTTTTTTAACCACTTCAAGTCATGCCTTCTGTTGACTCTTTAAAAATAAACTAGACTTGTACGAAATGTCTATTTCCCTCCTCTGTTGTATATATTAGATTCTGTGATCTCTAAGGCTGTTCGTGGTATGATGCCAGTAGGTGCTTTGGAAAATAAGCTTTCTGGCTACCTCCAGGAGATTTATATTCAAGAGTAGTGAACCTAATGATGAATTGCTGTTATGTCTTCTGAAACCTTACAAGACTGTCTATGGGGACAGACTTTTTAGAAGAACTGTGGTTTTGGGGTAAACTCTTTAGAAGGTAGCAAAAGTAGAGGTACTAAAGTAGGGAAGAAATCTACAGATCCTTGCAAATTTTGTTGATTAAACTTAGTTCGTGTATTAAGTTTACTGAAATGAAGAGAGAGAAGTGGAAGAAGTTGATTATGTGCATAAGTTTGGTTTCTAGGCTTTTCCTGTTAAATCAGCACAACTGTAAGACACTCCAGCTCAGAACAAGTTGTGTGCAGTTTGGAGTGCCAGTATGGTACCTCTGTATGCCAGCATAGTATTCTTAGTGAGCAGGAGCTCTAAATCTGGATCTCAAGTTTTAAGGTAGACTTTTACTTGTTAATATAAGGTGATTTAGGCCTGGTTTGGTGTTCTGGGACAAGCTAAACTCCCTACATAGAAACAGTCACAATTTGTCAGACCAAGTCTTTCTCTCTTTGCCCTGAAGTGAAAACCACAGTTGTTTTCAGGAAGAAATTCTCACTTCTCTTAACTGTCCCAGTGAGTGGCAGACATCAAGGAGTGATACACTAGTCACTCTATAATTGTTATGCATACATGTCTATCACACAGTTCTTCTAAAAACTATTGCCAGCAAGGAAACTGTGCAGGTATCCTGTGGTTCCTTATGGGCTGAAGGATACCCACAGCATATATCTTGCCTCTAAGTCAGGGCTGTGTGTGGATTTTACATGATTGAGGAAGAGTGTGAGGGATACTAATATTTACTATTACATTTCATTTAAATTTCAGTACATAAAGATGAGTAATCTAAACAGGCTCCTAGATAGTTTACTAGTGTTCCAACACTTTATAGCCCTTAATCCTGAAAAAATCTAAAAATTTGTATCTTGTAATATATTTGTGCCAGTTATTCACCTATTGAACTCTTCTTTGTCAGGGCAAGAAAATTAAACTAGTTGTTCTCCTTTATTAGAAACTGCTGCTTTTACTGTTTGCTGTAGGATATGCAAAACGAACAAAAATTAAGGAAATAAGATTTGTAAACATCTCCCAGCTAGTTTCTTGCTTGCAGAGACAAAATTCCGAAGTAGAATTAATTTGGCATGTTTCAATGACTATTGTTCTGTTCCTCATTCTCATTCAGATGCGCAGCATGGAGAAACTGCATGGATTTTATGACTAACAAAGGAGAGAGACATTTTTCCATTTTAAAATCATGCATTTGGAAATACTTTTATTTACCATCACCCCCACGTGTTGCTGTTTGCCAGTGATTCTAAGTCCCACAGACAAGCCTGTCAAAAGGCTAAACCTCTGTTTGCAAAGAAGAAATGTTTTGAAAGATCTTGTGTTGATGAATCTTTTTTGGATTTTCTAGGTTGGTTGTTTTTTTGGTTTTGTTTTTTTTTTGTCCTCCCAGTAATGGAATTCTGCAACAGAGAAGTTTTTTTTTCCCCATCTTGGAGGAAATGGAAAATAAAAAGTAGCTGATTTCTCCCATCCTACTCTCACAGTGTATTACCCCATTGTTCCCTAGGATGATGATTCTCCTAAGGTGTCTCTGACTCAGTATGCCTTGAATTTTCATTACGGGATCAGCTTTTCAAAGTTGCTGCTGCCTGGTGTTTCAGTTGGTGCTGTTCTCTTGCCCTGCAGTGTGGTACTGGGCCTGCTAAATCAGCACCTATTCACAACAACAGACCATCTGGAAATCTCACTAGGTTGTTAGTGCACTTGTGACTTCCTTCTCTTTGGCCTCATTAGGAACCCGGGATCGCATCAGATTGTATAGGTGTGACAACACTGAGGCACTGTTCCAGCCAAGGTGACTGTCTTGCTTTGGGTTCAGCGTGCAGAGGCTGTGCCTGCTAAATGCAGACAGTGTGGACCAATAGGACAGGAAATGGTGTTGAAGATCCAGCTTGCAAACTCTACAGGTTTTGAAAGGTTTTGAATTCTCTTCAGCTTAGTTCTAGGGTGATCTCATGAACTGAATGCCTGCTAGTGGTTGGAGCACGAATTATGTTCCAGGGACACATCTTCCTTTGCAAGTAATCTAGTGTGTGTGCTCTGGGACTGGTGTGGACTGAAGCACAGCTGGTGTGTGATCACGTCAAATGAACTGCTGGATCTGACCTGAAATATTAATGTAGATGTGCACCAAAGGCAGGAGCTGGAGTCAGGGACCTGTCTCTGGAAAGTAGTACAAGTTGTTCTGATGATCTTAAAGAGTACAAAATGGAGACAGGGTAAGGTGTGCACCCTTATTGCTTTTGCATGTTACTGTTGCTTTCTTATTCTTTATTGATGGGATAAAGGTAGACAATTGTGCAGCTATAATATCAGGAGGGGCATTCTTCAGTTCCTGTGTTCAAGACCAGCAGTTTTCCTTTGCCGCCTTCTCCCTTGAGCTATACGTGAGAGCCTACTTTTAGTGTGGAGGGCGCTGGCGATGGGGAAAACATGGCATGACAACAGAGGACCTGTCAGGAATTTCTCAGACTGTTTTTCTGCCTGCGCTCACATACCATAAGGAGAAGACTCCAGTTCTGCCGGAGCTTCTGTCAGGCATGGCTTGGTTGTCTCATATTTCTTCGTGGGGTAGAAGGCACCCTTTTGTTGGAGAAAAGAGCAGGTCCTACTGTTTTATTTGACTTCCTCTGCTGAATTTGGGGTGAGGTAGAAATATGAGATCAGTCTTTCCTGTTCCATCCGTGCATCATTGCATCCTAGTGATTGAAGTGAAATACATTTAACAAATAAAGGAACTTTTCTAATAACTTCACTGTTAACGTATTTTAGTTCACCTATGGATGATGCTTTTGTTGTTTCACTATGCCAAACAAATTTTGACTTGTGTTGGATTAAAAGATTAATTAACAACTCATGCACTGTTGTGTACAGCAAGCTATGGAGGATGGAGGAACAGAGCAAACAGATGATCTGGAGATCAGCCAGGGAACATGTCCTACTGACTCTCCTTGTGGGACTACAGCAGAGCCCTAAGGTGACACCGTGGGGAGAAGTAAAATATTTGAGTATGTAGCTTTTTACAAACAAAGTGTTTCCTGCCAAATACAGATTATACACGTGCCTAAACTACTAAGAATGTGATGTGCATGTACCTCAAAAATAACCATGCTTCCAAAATGAGAATGTGTGCTTAGAGGAAAAAAATAGTTCCTCCTTTTAGAAGTTAAAGTGTCAAAGTACCTGCAACTATTTAACAATAAAGGTTGAAGTGGGCAACTGCAATAGCATTGCTGAGGAAAAATACCTTGCATTTGTAGAAAGCCTGGTGCTAAACTATTTACAGGTGGTTTGTTTAGATCTTGCATTGATGCAAGAGAGAAGTGGACAATCAACGTATATTCCATGACTGCTCAGCCTGAGGATTCAGAGCAGATCACTGGAGAATGCAGTGTTAGAATATGAGATTCTTGATCCTCTGCTCAAGCACCTCTGGAAACATTCCCTTCTGCTTTTGGCTAAAGATGGGATGAAGACAGAATTTATCACTACCAGCTGTTTTTATATTTCTGTCAAACTTTCCCTAGCAGTAGCCATTGCAGCCAAACAATACTGAATACTGTGGTAGTAGGTACAGCAGGCATTACAGAAACCTGTGGTGGATAGAAAGAGTATGTGACTAGAGGACTGTACATTTAGTTCTTCTTAACAGTATAAAGTGAGATAATATTCCCCAGTTGTTGCCCTGCTACTTGAAGCAAAATATGCTTTTCTTCAGGGTATTCCACCACTGTATCTTCAGAGAGCTTATCTGTAAGTGTCCAGAAAACTGTATTTCAAGCAGTAATCTTCTATCAGACTACCCCTGTGCATCTCTAGTTGTAACCACAGAGCATTGTCTGTGTTTCTCATTCCCACTGTTGGCTATTGTTTTATTGCCAAAGCCTCTCTGAAGATTGTATGTCCTGAGATGTCCCTTCAGAATACTGATAACTTGGGGTTCATATGCAGAGAGCATATGCAGTACAAACAAGAATTACACAGTATGTGCTTTGCATTGTCAGGATGTATGATTTGGGATTTAGCCAAGCTAGGCTTATGATAGCCATGTGTGCGTTAGCAACAGATGCACATAAGATGCTTTCTAAGGACAGCAAACAATGGCAGATAAAGCTTGTGTTGTTCTATTTCAGTACATGTCAAATCATTGCTACCCTGAGGAGCTGAAACCTGGAAGAGATGAGAGATGGGATAAGTGACTTGTGCCAGGTGACTGGCCAACATGTGGCATGCCAGGGTGCTAAGAGTCCAGCTGTGCTAGAAAATCAAGTAAAGTGGGAAAGGGCATGATCAGAAAAATAGTATAAAAGTGATTCAATAAATTTTATTGCCATCGACTTTCATGGCAGTGTGGCAAAATGCAAACGGGTGTGTTTCCTACTACACTTCTTTATATTTAGACTAGCTTCTCTAGGAGTCCACAGATGTGAGCTGAATTTCACCTGGATTTCTTTTCATTTGAATTTTACTACTTTCATATGGAAAGAGGTTGATTTAGCATAGTAATTTTCTTTGGGGTTTTTGTTGATTTATTTCGGTTTGTTTTGTGTGTTTTTAAAGAAAGACTAAGTGTCATACAAAAGGAGACTCAAATGGCTATTCATCCATCTTGGATTTTTTTTTTAAGTAAATACAAGTAATACAAAGGCAACATCCTTCCTCCAGTGACTGTTTTTTCACTCTACTATTCTATGGTCCATCAACTTCAAAATCAGCTAATATTAAAAGAAAAGAGTAGTAGTGCTTGCTTTAAGGTAGAATTTATTCTCATTTGTGGTAACTATATAGGCACAGAAGAAAGGACTTTAAACTTTGTGAAGACATCATTTCAGTAGCTTTTTTTTTTCCCCTTGAGGCAGAGGTCATACTTCCTGTCTTGTGTATGGCCATAGCCAAAGGCCCAGATTTTTTTAAAGGTTTCTGTGTTATTGGATTGTACTGTTTATATTGCTTGTTAGCCAGAAAGTTGTCTTGGATTTCTTTTCTATGACAAATGTAATGAAACGAAAGTAGTGGGAAACTTTTGCACAAGCTGATATAAGTGTTAATGACAGGTAAGTGTTCATTTCATGCTGGTGTGTACCATCTGTTCACTGAGATGGTCCCAGAAGAGGGGATGGGCCAACTGGTTTGCTTTAATAGTAGTGCTGGCTTTGAGTTGTGTTATGTCATTCCTTACATCTATTTTTGCGTTTTTAATGAATGACAGTAAGGCTAGTACTATATATAATGTAGGAGGAAAGTGATGAATCTGATTTTTTTAAAATTTTTTTTCATCCCTCTCTGTCAGGCAATAGCCTTCTGTAGTAGGAGGGAGAAGAATCCGCTTTGAGAATGTCATTCATGCTGTTGGATTATTGTTCGTACTTTAGGATTGGGTTGCAGTCAGGTTTTTCTTTTGCTTTTAGCGTACTGGACTTTTCTAAGGCTCCTTGATGCGTGGATTGGAGAAATTCATGTGTACATTTTATCTAGTCTGTCATTGCAGAATTAAAAAGCTTTGTTTACTACTTGTTCAATGTCAGTTTTGCTTGGGAAACTCTATGAAAGTGGTTGCAGACTACATGAAGTAATATGTTAGAAATATTGGTAGCATGACAATTGGTATGTTTTGAGTGGCCCAAAATAGATTTATATATATAAAATAATCACAGGTCTAAGGCCACGGTTGTGAACCATTAAAAATGTTAATATCAACTTCTGGAAATAAGGTTATAATAATTTCCTTCTAAGTTATTGCTGGTTTGGGACTATTTCAAAGAAACAAAGGGGATATGAACAGGAAAAAGGAAAAGGATGAAGAACCTAATAATTCTGCAAATAAGGAGCTGTAGATGTAAAGGTCTATATTGCTGCTTTTCAAGCCACAGCAGTATTCAGGAGTTCGTAGGAAGCAGTAGCCAAAGCGCTCAGTCTGCGTTCAGAGTTCTTTGAGGAAATGCAGCAGTGTGCTTTGCATTGACCTACAGCACCAGGGAGGGGAATGAAGAAATAGTAACACTTCAGCATTTTTTTTCTGCCAAAAGGCTTTAGGAAACTGTAACTGTTCCTATGCAAACACACTGGAATAAGGGAGACTTTGTACTTGCTTCTTGATATGACCCATCTGTTCAGCATCAGCCAAGGGATTACTGGCATCACAACCCAAGCTCTGCTTCTAAGGCGAAAATGGCATTACAAGCAGACTGTGCTGACTGTCATATCTAAAACACAGCATATGTGATTTAACATATGATAGGTCTAACCTAAGTTAGTGTAAACCATATCCCAAGACAAGTTCTTAGACTGTCTTATGTCCCACTAAGAGACTTTACATTATTTTCAAATTTTTGCTGCTAACTAATTAGTCAGTAGCCACTTTATTTCTAGAACGAGGTTTTGGCACTGGAGATGCCTGAATCTGAATTGGCCAGGTATGTAGTTTGTCAGAATTGGGTGTAAAATTTTTTGTTGCAAGTTGCTGCAACCTAGGACTAAGTTCAAGTTGGTTTTATTACTATTGACTGTTTTTTCTGTGATAGCATGTGTAACTGTGTGCTTACATAAATGGTGTATATGATACGTAAAACGCACCTCATCGTGGATAATAAGATTGAGTTAAGTTTTGTTCAAATATCTCTTCTGACTTTCTGGCAGACTACTTCCTATAGCTACAGAGGCAGAAAATGCCCTGTGGGTTTCTCACAGAAGACTCTAGAAGCACATTTTGTTGTTCATTCACATGTTGATTCAGAAACGTTGTACATAATTGCACTTTTTATCTCTTCTGGAATGCAAAGATATTCTTAATTGTGTTTTCTTGCTATACTGCAGAACATTTATTTTGCTGTAGTCTTCTACCTTTTTAAAAAGAAAAATGCAAGCAGAATTTGTACAACTGAAAGCTAAACATGCTAATTAATTCTTGGCATTGTCTCTTTCCCAGGGAGTGCTGTCCAATATCTCCTCCATCACCGACCTGGGAGGCTTTGATCCTGTTTGGCTCTTCCTAGTGGTGGGAGGAGTAATGTTCATTTTGGGGTTTGCAGGATGCATTGGGGCTTTACGAGAAAATACTTTTCTCCTCAAATTTGTAAGTAGCCTTTGCAGCTCTGGTGTTCATCAGTTACACGGCGTATCATGTTATCTGTTCTGCTTAACTGTGTAAAGCTTTTAAAATGTATTTTGGGGGGGAAGGTGTTATCCTGTGTGAGAGTGCCACAAAAACACTTAACTTTTTAACACTTTACAGCTCTTCAGTCTCTAGTGCTTACTGGTTATGTTTTCTTAAGGTTCGAAACTATTGGTGGTAAGAATCATAACATGGAATTACTACTTTTCATATGGATATAGCCCAGCATTTTGCTTTCCTGTCACAAAAAGAGAGAAATTTCTGCGGAGAGTCTGTGTGTTTAACTTGGAGGCCATAATAAGCTGCCTGTGAAATACAAGGGATGTACATACACCCCTGAATGTGACCCATGCAGCTTCTGCTGTGCCAGTGCTCCCCATGGTACAGAGGAGATAGGACTGTTATGAGGGATTGCTTGCTGATATCCTGTCTGTGCTGTTTAGCTAATTTGGAAAGGCTTCAATGCTTACTTTCAGTGCTGGGGCCTGAGAAGGAGGAAGGGAGGAGAAAGTGCCCAGGATGTGTAAAGAAAATGCAGCTTGTCTTCTTGAACTCTGGGCTAGACTGTTGGTTAGGAAAGGAGTTGCTGATATGCGATCATACCTCAGTGTGCAGAACTCCTTTAGCTAAGTAGCTTGGTTCTGTTTTTTTGAAAGCCTTCCTCCTGTGAGCTTTGAAGATGAGGATGACAGTTCCATTTTAAATAAATTGAAGATTTATAATAAAAATGTAACATTCTTTCTTCTACCACTCCCACTTTCAGAGGTGGGCACAGCCTGGGTAATAGTTGTGTCTCCATAACCATTAACGCTTAATATATACATGAAAAGGCTTCCAGGGAAATAACTGCCTCCAAGTGACACATTTGGCTCCCACAGACATGTTGTATATGGGGAGGAGGCAATTGAGAGTTACAGTTCTTGAGGCATTTATAAAGCAGCTTGTAACACTTTTTTTTCTCTTCTTCCTTGCTTCTCTTAGCTTGCCTAAAATGAACCCATCTGCTGTACCAGAAATAGCTCCCCATACAGCAGCTGCAGGAGAAATTAAAAATGCATCTGAACACACACAGAGAGCATATTAAAATGAAACTCAAAGGCGCAGTTGCAAAAGGGATGGACTTCCAGTATACCAGAACCCCCTGTGTGTTCTAAAACAGTGTAGACTCAGTGGAAATGCTTAGAGAAAGTGGCAGATCATTAGTAATGCCTTTGGCATCCATTGCATTTGCATTAATCATAGCAGCCTCATTTGGTTTTAATGTGGATGTGAGTCATTTCATAGACATTCCGCTCTGACTTAGTCATTAATTAAGTTCTGCTGTTACCAATTTTTGCTTTGTCTGCTTAGGCGAAGCTTTGCCAGTGAGAGTAGCTAAAGAAGAAGTCACGTAGAAAACATTTTACTGGCACTACTGGTTGTTTATGCCTTTGAAAATATAACTGCCTATGCGGAAATTAAGATGGGTTTTCAAGGGCCTTACATGTGGTGACTAGCCATTTCTTAGAACTTACAGTGAATTCTTTTGGATCTCTTTGAAAATCTTAGTGAAATGTCCAAGGTTTGAATTTGTTGGCATTTTTATTATTTGTTAGACTAGAATTAGGATTTCCTAATAAGAAATGGTATATTTTTTATTTAAAATTTCCTATGTGCTAGAGTGGCTTGAACTTGCACTGAAACAAATAAAGCCTTATCACTGGATATAATTATGAACCTTGAAATAGTTTTTGGTCATAAAGGAAAATAATGTTAACCTTTTTTATTTTCTTTATAGTTTTCTGTATTTCTTGGAATTATTTTCTTCTTGGAGCTGACTGCTGGTGTTCTAGCATTTGTTTTCAAAGACTGGATAAAGGACCAGCTGTATTTCTTTATAAACAACAACATCAGAGCATACCGAGATGACATTGATTTGCAAAACCTCATAGACTTCACGCAGGAATATGTAAGTTGGCCTATGTTTATTTTTTGTAAAGCTTACTTTAAAGAAATATTTTAGCATATAATACTTTTGAATGTATATATGTATGTATATTTGTCTTTACAGAACTTCTACAAACAGCACCTGTGAAAAGGGGTGTTATTTGTTGATGTATGACTGAGTAAAACAAGGTGGAGAGTTGGGGTGACTTACGCTGGAAGACTTAGTGTGTCAAATACATTAAGTTGAAATATTTTGTTGTGGGAGCTGTCACATCTGTTTAAAAAATTATTCCTTTTCTAAGCTTAATTTGGTCCTAAGATGAACCTTGGTGTAGTTTTAGCAACGTTAGATTTGCTACACCACACTGCAGAGTGGCAGAGATATTTGGTTGGTCCAAGTGAAACTACAATGTTATTTCTGCTGAAGTAGACTTAGTGGAATTGGGCCATTCATAGAGTTCTTGTGACTCTAAACTCTCTAAGTGACTCTTGTTCTCTAAGTGACACTACATCTGCACTTAGGAGGGAGGGGTGAAGCAAGAGATGTACCCACTTGTGAGAGTTAAGCTCTGTAACTTAGCAGTGTGTGTAAAGGAGAATTGCACTGAGTTCTGCACACGTTATTCTGTCAGTACCTTCTTGCTCCAGTACTCGGTTCTGGCCTGTGTTGATGAACTTCCTTTGAATTTGGCCCTGTGTGGCTAAGATGGTTAAGTGTTGTTTGAATTCATGTTTACTAATTTTTGTACATTCTACAATTAAGATAGTTTCAACATTTGATTTGCTTCTATGTGCCTGGGAGGAAAATGGCAAGTAACAGGATGTGGATCCTTGCACTGGTTTGAATCTTACCCAATTGGGAGAAGGTCAGAGGTCACTACATGTGAAAGCAGTGGTCCATTTGTATGCAACCAAAAGCCTACAGTCCAATTTTGCAGTCACCACGTAAAGCTTCCTCTCCTTATTGGATTAGCACTCTTATCAGATAAGCCAGGGACAGCACTAGTCTGGAGAGCAAGCTACTTTTTCAGCCAGTAAAGATAGTGCTTGAAGACATATTCAGGTATTGCAAAGAGAACTGTGCTACATCTAGAAAGAGAGAATTGCTATTCCAATGCTTTTAAAAATGTGGCTTGTTTGTGGGGTTTTACATTTTAAAACTTTTTTTAAGTTGACACAGATGGGTTCATTGGGCTAGCTTCTTAAATGCTGTAACCATCAGTGCTCCACTGATCTCCAGTCCATTCTTTGTAGTTCAGCAAAGCACACCAGTTCTTTGTGTGTTCAACATGTTTTGCCAGAGACTAAGCCTGCCTTTTGGCAAATATACTATTTAAAGCAGTCAGTAAAGATGTTATTTGTGCAGTGTGTGATGCTCAGGAAACAGTGTGTTCAGATAGTCTGATGCACAGACAGGCAAAGTTCCCCCAAACTGGCTAAAGTACCAGTATAGCCTTCAGAGCTGATTAGTTTTGTTGAGAATCCAGGGCACAATTAGACTGGACAGAATGTCACACCCTTGGCTCTACTGTCCCCTGGGCTGAGCTTGTAGGCTTGTGCAATTCTGTGGTGTTGTTTGGGCTTATCAGCTCACTCCACGGGTTTCTCTCCAAGGAGCAGCATAGCAGGGTGTGAACGTAACTTTAGTCACATGATAACTGTAGAACAACTTAAAGGTTTGGAATGGTCTTTAAAGAAACGACAAAAAAACAAAAAAACTAAAAAACCAACCAAACAAAAGAAGCCAGTGGGAGCGTCAGATTTTGTTTTGAAAGCTAGAGGGAAACTGGCAGCAGTGATGTGTGTTACTAATGCTGAGATTTTTGTTCTGAAAGTTAAGAAGCTCTCCTTTCTTTGTTCTAGTGGCAGTGCTGTGGGGCTTTTGGAGCTGATGACTGGAACCTTAATATTTACTTCAATTGCACAGATTCCAATGCAAGTCGAGAGCGCTGTGGTGTGCCATTCTCTTGCTGTACTAAAGACCCTGCTGTAAGTGACAGTCAAGAGGGTAGGATGGGTCTGCTGTTCCAATTGTAAATCACTCTTCAAGATTTTTTTTTTTTTGGTCTGGAAATCATGCATAATCATTACCTTCTCACCAACCTGTATTCTTTTTGTTCTTGAAGCTCAACTCACCGCTAACTTTTCTGCAGACAGCAAAAACCCTAAGCTAACTTAAGTCTTCATTGTTTGTTTTCTGTTGCTTTTCATTAGAATGAGAGAACCATGGGCTTGGCTGAATGTAAATGTTAATTTTAGCAAGTATAAAAAGCAGAAGCTCTTAATGAGTTGAAGGATATGAGCTTTCAATTGAAAATCATCAGAACAGCACCTCTTAAGATCAGACACTTTGAAGGAGATATTATTCATTATTTAATGCAGCCAGTTTGACCCAGTTTGTTCCAGGTACAGTAATGAATGTCAGTCTATACCCTGGAGTTGGGTATAGACACCTTTACACGCTCTTTTTCTCCCCTGTAAAATTACTGCCTGTCCTACGGTCACCTGAAATCAGACTTGAGAAGTCAGAAATTGTTTGAGGGAGCAGCTTTTTGGTAAATTTTCATGTCTTTTAAAATAGTTATAGTTCTGGATCAAGCAGAAAATGTTGGAGCCATGTATTGCTAGTATGGACATGATCAAGAATGAAGAGTAAAGTGTAGGGAAGCCTTCACTAACAGTGAAAGACTTGGAACAGGGATGGCTGTGTACATAGAGACTGTTATGTGCCTAACAGTGTATACATTTGACTTTCATATAGCTTGAAAGAAGCTGGCTTTGAGTGTTTGCATTATCTAGCAATTCAGCTGTGGCTTTTTCTCCACCTGGAATGACTTAGAGTTCCTTGAATGTATGAGTCTAGCACTGACTGAAGTTAGGCAAATTTCCAACAGGCACCTCAGGTGCTTCCTGCCTTGCTAATGCAATGCAGTCACTGCTTCCAGCATCCAGTCACTGCTGCTGCACTCCTCCTCTCCTGATAAGGCACTGCCACTTGCACAAGCTGGTTCTGGTTCCTCTGCAATGAATGTGTCTTCGCAGTAGTTTGAATCTTTCTCACAAACATAGCTGAAAATGTTTCAATGGGATATTAAAACAAAATGTAGATTAGGCTCAAGCATTACATTATGCTTTGGATTCCATCTACTGTTTGCCTGTCTCCCCACCCATCCACACAGAGAGATTATCACAACCCAGTTTTAAAAATATGGTTGTTATAAAACCAAACCAGTGACAGCAGTACAAGGTAATCCTATAAATCCTATCGTTCTCTCTCTCTTTGTTGTGTATATGGCTATGCAGTTTCTTAGAGTGTGATGCAGCAACCACAAATTTAAAGATTAATCTCATTCATTGTAAGGAAGCAGCACACTTAATTGCCTTTAAAATAAAGACTAAAAGTATTAGAAGTCATGTATATAATGGATATAATTGTAAACAAGCTGTGACTGGTTCAATTGCAGTGATTAAATGCAGGTTTATTCTGTGGAAAAGCAAAGTTGTCCCTTTCGGAATTAGGGATTCAGTGTTGGACTGATGCAAAGAGTTATGTCGATGCTTTATTGAACAGAACTTGCTATTAGTTTAGCTTGAATCAGGAAGTGGTAAGTTTAAGGTAGACTAAAATAAGTATCTTAAAACAAATTTTGACTCCTGTAGTTCATTTTGCTATAGTTTAGCAGGTTCCTGTACAGACAAGTGTAGTCAAGTTTGTTTATTTCAATTGCATTCTTCATACCTTCTTTCCATTAACAAATTCCAAGGCAGAAGACATTAATGATGAAGCATTCAGTACAAGGAAGAAAGCTTAAAATCCCTCTGTCAGAATCTTAGGTACTTTTACAGCCCTGAAGAACTTGGCACTTATATCCCGGAACAGAAGCATTCATCTCATTGAAAGATACAAGTTGCTCAAACCTTAAAGGTTCATTAAGGGAATCCAGTTTGGGCAACTAACAGAATGCAATCTGTTGTACTTCCTGCAAAGTGAGGAAACAGAGGAGCTTTAGTGCCGATATTTTTTTCCATATGGCTGCTTTTTAAAATCCATTTCTCCACTGCCTGCCTTTCTCACTTCCCACAATTTGATTACATTGTGGCGTTTTGTACACCTAGCTAAGATTGGCTGATTTTCTCACTTTCTTGAGTAGTTCCTTCTTCTGCTCATTGTTATCATATGATAAGCCAGTAACTTAATATTTTGCTCCCTTTGTGGATGACACCAAAAGTACTTGCTTAATTTTATTGCCAGGAAATAATTGTAAATGGATAGCACTTGTTCACTAGGGAAAGTCTTCCAGATCCTATTTTATTGCCTGTACTTTGGGAGCTCTAAAGGAAAGGAAGTAGGAAAAAAAAAACCCCTCCTTTTCCATTGGTATCGAACTCCAGTAAGAATGAACAGGCAGTAAGAACATGTTCTGTTCTTTTTTCTTTCTGGTTTTTGGAAAGGAACTAGATACTGTATATATTTCTAGGGACATTCCAAAAAGAACTTGCAATTTCTGCAACAGAACTGCCCCTTGTCACCTCTTCATTCTGCACAGACTGAACCCTGAAAATGTTAACAGTATTCTTGGCATATATTTTTTAGTATAGACAAAACCTTTTCAGCAGAAGGTTCTTCCACTTAAAATAGATGTTCCCTATTCCCTTTGCTTTGACTTCTAAATGCTTGTATCTGGAACATGGAGTTCACCCAGGTGGAGGGCTGGTTTTCCCAGCTTGCTGACTTAATGATGAAAAAGTTTTTTGACCATGTGCTTTTGTTTGTTGCAAATAATTAATCGCACTGAGTGGAAGAGGAAGGCTTTGTTTTAAAGCAATATGCTAAACAAAGTTAAGGTGATTGTCTTATTTGCATACAGGACCAATTCTGGGGAACCTGGGAGAGGTGTTTGGGAGACATTTCACTAATTCTCTCTCTCTCTCTCTCTCTCTCCCCCGCCCAGGAAGATGTTATTAATACTCAGTGTGGCTACGATGCAAGGCAAAAACCAGTAAGCTTTTTTTTTCTTTCTTCTTAATGTGGTATGTTAAGGATCTGAATCCCTGTTGCAAGAGCAGATTATTCTACTGATGGGATAGTTGAATATAATTATCTCTGTTTCTTCCCTCTTCTTCTCGGCAGGAAGTTGATCAGCAGATTGTTATCTACACTAAAGGCTGTGTCCCTCAGTTTGAGAAATGGTTGCAGGACAACCTTACCATAGTTGCTGGTATATTCATTGGGATAGCATTGCTGCAGGTAAACATCATGCTCCCTGTAAAGAGTCACGCAAAGAAATAATGAATAAAGTGAATATATGAGGGGGGAAACTGTACATGAGAACTGGAAATACAGTGTCAGGTGCCCATAGAAATATAATGTGCTGGGTTTAGTGAGGGGAACTAAATGTATGAGGCTTTCTTTGTGTTAAGGAGTATTTAATTTCTATCAATAGGGATGCATTTTTTTCTTTTCAACTCTCTGTAGGTCAAAACAAACACTCTGTTAGATAAAGCTTAGGTAGAGGTTTTTAGTCCCTACAGACTTACTGTTTCTGATGGTGTTTAAATGAGCAGCAGAAAGCCTTTAGAATTGCTTTTGTTGAAGCAAGACTAGAACTGTTCAGTTTCCTGAAACCCAGTGGCACTATAAAAATACTGACATTACAGGAGTTTTGCAATATTATTCCTTCTTGCAATTTACTGGTAATTTGATTTCCAACTGTCTGTTGCTTGTTTTCATACCTAAGTTCTATATAACCTAAGGAGCTGAACTTTGTGAAGAGTTGTCTTATGCTCCAAATGAATAAACTGTTGTCTCTTCCAGATATTTGGGATATGCTTAGCCCAGAATTTGGTTAGTGACATTGAGGCTGTCAGAGCCAGCTGGTAAAACTGCTGAAGTAACCACAACAAGACACTGGACAACCGAAACCCTCTGAAACCTCCAGTGTGTCACTCCGACACCAAGCTGTATGGACATGGGTGACAGGGAAGCCTTCTCTCCAGAGTAGTCTCAAGTCTAAGTTCCTGATATTGCAGTGAACTCATGTTTCTTTGGGGTGAGGGAGAGAAGAGTGGGCTATTGAAAATCTGCTGCTCACTGACAATTTTTTTTTCTTTTAAACCACCACTTTGAAAGCTGTTGAGCCGTGAATCTCTACTGTATTCTTGATTTTGAGTTACAAGTGGACACTTTTTTAAATTGGTGTATTCAGTGAGACAGAGTTGCATCGTTGTAGTCTGTAGATATGCTGTTTATTCTTCATGTCATGAGCTCTTTGGTAGCTGCCGAATATTCCTGAGATAGTCTATCTCGTCACCACTCCATAAAGGAGCAATCTTCTTGTTTTCACAGCTAAACGTAGCTACAGGCATAAACCCATGAAGCAGGAAGCAACTTTCTATGCATCTATTGTACAGTAAAAGAAATTGTTTTTAAAACAAGGGAAATTTTTTTTTATGTAAGCTTCCAACCATCTCCCTGTAGTACCTTGAGGTTGGAATCAGCAAGCTCACAGGGAGAATTGCCTAATTTTATCAAGATCTTTCTTCCTTCTCCACCCTTATATGATGGGAAAGGAGTTTTATATTTGACAAACAAGGGTTGTAGAGCCTTTGGTTGCTGCCATACCTTTGGACATCAGTCTTTTAAGGCAAGGATGGGATAAAACTGTATAAATGTATGAAAGCAGTGTGGATGTTGGGTCCAAGTGAAGAATAATATTCAAAGAATGATTTATATATTAACTTAAAAAAAATCAAAACATATGTATCTGATATGGCAAAATCTTCTGTTTCTCTGAAATTTAGTGTAACCTAATGTATCTAGGGATCTTGCTGATATTAATGCTTTGACATACTCCTGCAAAACTTCCTTTTTTTGTCTGTTCCTAGCTGAGGTCTTTCTTTTTTTCTTTTTCTTTTCACTTGCATGAGCTGTGGAGTAAGAATCTGTGACACTCCAGTGCTTTAAATACGTGCATATGTTTTAATACAGTCTAATCCAATCTTATTTATTGGTAAATGCATGTGATTATGGAAAGATCATATCCCATTCTCTTAGAAGTTGGAGAGAACAGTTTTTGCCAGAGTAAATGCATACCTCCAGTGAACAAATCCTTGCTATGGAGATGTCTCTCTTTCTTGCTCTAAAGGCAACAAAAAGCTTTCTTGAAGCAATGGAATAAAAGTTTTAAAATAGAAGCGTTTATTAGGATCAGCCAAGACAGACTCTTTTGAATTGGACAAAAGAGAGTAGAATTTGGAATAAAGCACAAGTAGTGGAAGAAGGCTTACATCAGGCTCCATCCAGCTTAGGCTTTTTGATTTGTCCTTCTTCCCTGACAGTAGTGAACTTACAGACCTGACCATGGCTTGGGTAGTTTTATTGCACTTTGTATAAATTTAGCTTGTTTTATGACCTTTCTCACTATCTGCAGAACCAGTCCTGAAAGCTGTGGGTTCTCAGCTCTTGCTTTGGTCAGACAGTGACAAAGGGTGTGCAGTACCTCTTTGTAAGAACTTAACATCTTTCTGAGTTGAGTTTCCTAAAACATGAGGTATGTGGAGTAGAAGAGATGAATGCATTGCTTTCAAAGCTTTTCTGTTCTGGGGGATGGATAGAAGGCTGATCTGATGACCTGTTAAGGCCCTTTGTGGTCCTGTGACTCTTAAACAAATGAGTATACATACCCTTGCACATTTTGCCTTTCTGTGCTTTAGCTGGCCATGTTTTTTTCCCCTCTGAAGGCTGGTGATAGGCACACAAGCACTTCACAGATGCCTCAGACAGACCTGTTGTCCTCCTGTCTTTGAGCATTACCTCATCCTCTTCTGGTTAACTCCCACTGACTGGCTCTGAATCAGGCAGCCTCCATATCCCTTGCTATCTGCTGTTAAAGGCCAGCCATGACTCAGAGTATTTTTTTAAAGCCTTTGAAAGCAATTATAATTCACTGTCCTTAATAAAATTGGTTCCACCTCACCACAGTGTTATGTTTTTCTTAGCCACTCCTCAACTTGTGGAGTTACTGGTGTTTGTTTTCCCCCAAAAGGGACACACCATTTTGCCTGATAGCGGCAGGACAGGCAGGTCATCAGGACCGGCATTGTTGCACTGCAACAAAATGATGCAGGGAGGAATCAGGGAAGTGGGGTTGAGGAAGTAGCCCTTCCACCAAAGAGCCTTGATTGTGACCCAGGGCTTTGGTTTGGAGAAAAAAAAGCCTAATTACAGAAACATTCCTTGTTGCCACTGATCTTGAATACTGCTCTTGCTGCTCTGGGCTTCTGAAGACAGCTTCGTTCTTCTACTTGAATTTCTGCAGTTGTACTGTATTGGCCTTTTGTCTTGTCACGCTGTTCTCTCAGTTCCAGTCTGCTGAATGTGCTGTTGACAGTGTCAGACTGATAGGAGGGTAGATGCTCTGAGGTGAGCAAATCTTGTTCTCACTACTTGCATGTGTACACACAGATGTGCAACACTTCTGCTGAATTCCGGAATGACTGACTGTTCTTACAGAAACCACTAAATAACTTATTTTTCTAGAGCTTGTCTTTATTGCTGCAGATGTTGATCCTCCTCCCTTCCCCACTCCCAAGAGATACTTATTTTCCTTGTTTTCACAGTTGTTTGATGTATGTGTACTGAATGTTCAGGATTAGCTGTCTATATTGCATATTTAAATCCCACATTTTCTTGTCTACAGATCAGGTAAGATGTCTTAGTAATGCCCCATCAGCAGCTGGGCTACTCGGCAGCTTAAGTGTCCAGTTTGGATAGCTTGTGGGAAGGCCTTGGAAATCAATGTATTATTGTTAGAGCCTGCTGAATACAAGCAAGCTTTCTTCCAGAAAACGGAAAAGTTCAGGTGAGCTGCAACTAAAGCACAACTGCTGCTACATGGGCTCAGTGTCTAAAGCAATAAGATACGGTAGGCGCGAGGACTCCTTGGCAATTTCTAGCCTGCCCGTTGGGGTAGATGTGAGGTCAGAGGTCAGTCTAATTATCTTTAATGTGCAGTAGTTGTTCAGAGAATTGTTGTCAGGCTTATGGCCCTTTAGACTGTGGAACAGCTCTGTTTGCTGTGTGATTCCTGTGGGATGGTGGCATTGCTAATGAGGAGTCTGGTAGCTTCAGCAGCAGCATTGGCTTTAAAGCCATTTCCATGTACCCCATTGAGCCCTGCCAAAGGGCATCACAGTCCTTGCTCCTCTGCTTTTGAAATACTCTGTGTTCACAGACCTTTCTGTTGTTTGATTTTTTTCCTTTTTTTGAATTAATAGCCTAATGGACAAATGTTCGATTCATCTCTGTGTGACTCTTTTGGTAGCAGTAGAATCTCTTTGTTTCAAAATCCATAATTTTGATTGTGCCCCTTAGAGTTTGAAGCTGTGGGGATGCTTGCTCAAGTGTGCTCTGTCCTGAAAGCCTTCTTCTCTCCCCTTTGAGAGAGATGCTCATTGTAGTTCTGGTGTGTAAATAGTGTTTGAAATGTAAATAGTAGCATGCAGATTAAATGATTCTTGCACATGACTGCTTTTCACCCTGAAAGTGTTTATTGTGGATAGGAAAGGTGTCCAACATGAGAGTTTGCTGGTGAGTCCTGTGTGGTGGTCCAGGCTGTCCCTCACACCAGGGGTGCAGCCTGAGCACCTCAGCTGCCTGCCCTCGCGTGTCTGCCCAGCAGGCAGGCGGGTGGTGGCACCTCAGAAAGGTGGAGCCCTGGCCACCCTTTTGGGCTTTGGGCAGTGGCAGGACCTCCCTTGCCTTTTCCCTTTGCTGCTTGGCATTAGAACAGCATTAGACTGTAAAGTGAAGGGTTGGTGTCAGCACCCCCAGTTATGGGAGGTTGCCATCCCTTTGTGGCAGGACTAAACATGGTGCTATAAGAACTGTCTTGGACGTCAATCTGTGTTTTTACTACTTTAGAGTTGCCCTTGGTAAAATTGGTTCTGATTAATATGGTTGGTAACAAGAGAAACTATTGTGTGAGTTTTTGATTCTGTTTCCTTTCTTGCTGTGTGTGCCTTTTGGGTGCATTGAAATGGCAGTTCTGCAAATACCTAGGAAGGAAATTAGACTTTAAGAGGTGTCAAGTACTCCTGAAGGTTCAAGTTCCTCCCTTCCATTTTTGTTTTCTTTCTGAATCTTTTTCAGATACCTATAATAGGTGATGAAACTGTCTAAAGCAAACAAAACAATACTACCCTGATCCATTAGCTACCAAATTTTGCCACTTGAAGAAATAAAAAAATCAGTCTCCCTTAACATGCAGGATACAAAGAAGTGTTGTGACTACTAGCGTGCACCAGGCAGCACTGCTAGCTGTCTTTTGTGTTTTGGCAATATAAGTGTGTTAATAAAAAACTCTATGCCTACATGTGTTCATGTTCACGCTGTGTACATAGTAGAGATGGACCTGAATACCACCTTGAGCTCTGGGGAGATGGGGATTTGGGTTTTGTGACTCAGACCCATTTCTGATACGTATATTCCAGATTAGTTCAGGCTGAATCTCGTTTTCTGGTTCATCCTAAGGTGTACAGCAAGGTGTCGATATTTACCCTTTGTGTATCATTCCTTTTTATACGAATGTACTCTCTTGTGTTCCTTTTTTTATCAGTTGTAAAATTGATTGTAAAAGCCAACTACACTTACCGATTGAAAGTATTGCTATAACAGAACTGCATGCCCAGTAGAGTTTGACTTGAGCTTTAGTTTTCTGATTTCGGATTGGTTCCCTTCAGTCTAGGAGAAAAGCATAGATCAGGTGCATAATGTATTACTTGTCATCTTTAGCATTAGACTGTGGTATTGTATCACATGCTGATCTCAATGGATGTAACTGGAGTCTACTTAGGAAGTTAATGCAACTTCCTGGTAATTCATTTTAAGCTATTGAAAGTGGTCTTGGTCATGCTACTTGTGTTCTTGGGTTTTTGTTTTTTAATAGAGGCATTTTTTAGGAATGTTTTAATACACTTATGATGGACAATACAATAGTTTTAATAGTCGTGCAGTATTCTGTATTTACTTGAAGTAAATCATTTTATATGCAATTTGTTAGATAATTACAATTTTATAAATAAAACTGTGTGAAATATGATGTTGTGAATGTGTACTCTTGATGTAGCACTTAACAATACAAGGATACATTCATGCAAAATTCCTCCAGGAAAAGACCCCCTACCTCCCGTCCTCCAAAGTAACAATGGAAATAAATCCCCTAGTCTCTCATCTACGGTGTAGAATACTATATTCTAATTAAGTCACAAAACACATTATCACACCACGAGTGGCTGCCTTTAAATTAATGATAAGCTAATACGTGAAGAACATGTCCCTACTTGAAGAGATCCCATATCTGCTGTAAGCTCTTGTTGAAGTCTCTGGCTAATCATCATGCCCTGCTTCTTTCCAACAGGTTGTCGGTGTTCCTCAGGCTGCAGTGGCTGCTCTCTCCCCAGAATCATTTTGGTGACCCCGAAGTGTTCATAAGTTGCTGCTTTGCAGGAAACAGCACAGAGGGGATTTGTCACAACTCAATTAAACTTTTGAAAGGGAGGTGGGAATTTTATTTGTCTACATGCAACATGTCCTTAAACAGAATTAGTGAGAGCTGACTTATTTTTTTTCGTGCAGGTAAAAATGGGTAATGATGTCTTATGCTTCTTTGTCCAAAGAAGGAAGCAGCCCTTTTTTTTTTTTTTAAGTATTTAAAAAACTGTAGATTTTGTACACAGAACACCACCATGACCAATTTGAAAGCATGTCTCTACATCCAGATTGAAGTGGGTGCTCTGGATCCAAGGATCCATATTGTTGGGATTTGTCTCTTACCCAAAGTGAAAATTCTCCTTGTAATAAGGACATTGTGAAATGTAAAAACATACAGATTTTTTTTATCTTCCTGGCTGGTGTGATGCTAGGTCTTGCAAACTTCCTACAGATGGAGACAGGCGTAACACACAGGGCAGGCAGTGCCACAGGGATCGCTTTAGCTTGGTTTACGGTGGCAGTAAGACAGAAGAAAAGGCCCTATGTCCGGCATCGCCATCCTAAAAACAGTCTGAGCAGCAGATGTCAAGCTTTGCTGAGATGTAATCTATCTAGTAAACATCTAATTGGAATTATTGTCAGCAGTTTCACTTAAGTTGCCTCCAGTCAAGCGAGCAGTGAAATACATCCGATAGTAACATCCTTAGATCCCATTTCTGGTTTTGAAGGTGCTCAGAGGATAAATGATTTACCAGCTACATAGAAATGATCTGCAGGCTGCAGCATGCCTCAGGACAGTGCAGTGTTTGTGCGGCCAGATATAGTCTCCTCAATTACCTCCTTCTACTGTGACATACACCCATCTTTGCCCTATGCAGGCTTTCCTTCTTAGACTTAGCACAGATTTTATCTAGGAATGTAAGTCATTTGATGTTCCATCCAGGGAAACCATCTGAAAGTAGGGTATCACCATTGGCCTGTGCTTATGCTTGCTGTGACAGTGGTATCCCTGGTTTGGTGATCAGAATATGGCTAATGCTTAACCACAGCTACAGTTAGACAACCAGGCAAATGGGAATTTTGTCAGTGTCACAACTTTGTCCGCTGCAGCTCGTATGAGCGCTTGCAGTTTATGCCAATGTCAAAGAATGGTCTCTTTCTAGAACCAGGTAGGTCATTGATAACTGGCCTTTCAAATATATTTTGGGATCTGTTTAAGTCAGTTTCTGTGCCTGACAAAACTTGGGCTTGTGAGGGCCTATGACCTGTGACTGTAAACATGCTGGTTATATTCAGCAGCAGTGCAGAGGTTCTGTGTTGTTTGAAGCCTGATGTCACAGGGTCCTGCACTCTGTTCACAGCTCTGCACTCTGTCAGTGGCTTTATTGCACTATTGCTAGCAAATGCCTTTTTGAATATGTGGGTTTGTTTTTTTCTGTTGTTGTTGTACAGCTTGGTATTAGAGGCTTTTTCTGGATGTTTCTGGCACTGGATTAAATGATTAAATGGATGTGGAATCTCTGCAGTGTGAAAACTCCTGTAGCATCTGCTGCATTTTTTCAATTACCTGGCACGGGGATCTCATGGGTGCTTGAACTTTGGGTTTGCTGCCTCTGATGATAAAAAAGAAGCCTGAAACTTCCAAGGCTGGCACTTCAGCTCCGGAAATGCTGAATTCATTTTAAAATGTTATAGATCTTATGACCTTTGTGCATGGTGGGCTTGATCAAGCTAGGCAACGGTATCACACAGTCCAAAATAACATCTGTTGGCTTGCTGGAAACTATCGCAACTGCTCGTTGTTTTGCCAAAGTGGTGTCTGCTGATTTGCTCACGGGCATGTTACAAACCTACAAAAGAGCAGCTGTGAGATACAATGCTCAGACTGGCAATTTTCCATCTCCCTTACCTAGGAAAGGAGAAAAAGGAAGCGTCTTGCATCCTCCATTTCTCACTCGATGGGCTTCTGTTGAGAAACTGCTGCAAGATGTGCCCTTAAAATTCCATCTACAAAAAAAACCCCTAATAAACGAAAAAGCAATCCCAAGCAAGCCCAAGAGCACTTGTACGCACATGGCTTTATAGGATAAGGATTGTATCACGCACTGCTGCTCAAATGTATGATTGTTACGCCACACAGTGCCTCTGTGTGAGCACACACAGTCAAAGTGGTTGGAATAGTTTCCTTTGTATCTGCTCAGCTGCAAGGCAGTGAATGCGTCGGGCCAGAGCCAGGAACAAAACCAACTCCTTGCCAGTGCACGGTAGTGCAGTCGCAGCTTCTGCGTGAGATTACAAAAGAGGACAAACCACAGGGTAAAGTGAGAGCACTGAAATTTTTATTTGTTACCTCTAGGTACCACGAGTTTGACATTAATAGGCAAGACCAGTGAATGAGCAGCAGTACATTGCATTCAAACCTGAATCTCCAAAGCACCAAAATTTGAGCTAGATTTACTTCTTAATCCTATAGTCAGCACACTAGTCTGGACTTGCTGCATCTCGTATTGTCCCTAATTTAGTAGTACATTGTTATGCAGTTAAGGGGCATGAGGAAAGAGTCAGTTGTGTAGTACCACTTCTACATCATCATAGGACTACAACATGCACATTCTACTGTGTGGCCCAAGCAACAAGAATACAAGTAGAACAGTTACGGGTGGAGACAGGTTCATGTTAACACCACCTATGAATTTGTAGAAACCTTTTTGGACGGGTACCTACAGCAGTTCATCAATTTGTGTGGGAACGTTACACGCATGCACGAGTGATACAGTGGAAAACATAGCAGGAGCGGCAGCAGGACGGAGGACAAAGGTGGAATCTGTGATGGGATGCACTGGAAACAAGACCTTCCTCAGCTTTCTACAGCAAGTCTCTGCTCTGTTAGCGAGGCCTGCTGGGCAACAGTTTTGTTCTCATGGCTGCGAAGTTTTGATATGACTTCTAGAAACGCCATGCTCTGCACTTCCTTTTGAAGAGGCTCTGGAAAAGGAAATATTAAACAGTGCTTTGTATGAGACACGAAGAAGAACAGAAAACTGTGAGAAACTTTTCTACTGAACCCTGTACACAAATAAGCACACAGCTCTGTGTGTACACATAATCTGGTTATTTACTTTTTTGAATTGCTTTTGAGGAATGAGAAAACTCTTCAGGGCCTGGGGCACATGCAAACTCCATGGATTTCAGGTAATTATGAGTGATGAAACTGCTGAACAGCAGTTCAGAACATCCACCTGGACTGCCTTCTAAAACGGAGGCTTTGGAAGTATTTTTACTGAAAACATTTTTCACTTTATTCCTTAAACCAGCCTGACCAAGTAAGCTCTCAGCCTTGACAGGCTCACTGCATCATTTGCGTGTACCACCTCTTACTGGTTGTGTGGGGATTGATGTCTTTAATGGATGTGTCACCACCTGGTCACTGTTTGCTGTCCATTCACAGCTCAGCTCTGAAGTTAATGCAAACACAACGCATGGAGCATTGCCCACTGCTGTGCATATGGATACACTGCTCATGTTTTACTCAAAACTAAGAGACACTCTGATAAGTCTGATCCTGGATTGCATGGTACTTTAATAAGGAGAGGTTGTGAGCAACTCATAAAATCAAAGCCTCATACTCTGAAAATCTCACAATTTTATCCAAAGCAGTTGGTTTTGTTTCATTCTCTGTTCAGGCAACTCCAGTGAAATCCCACTCAGCAACAAATGCCTACAAGTATTTTTGCTTTCCACATGCTGCTGTGGGCCTGATCCCTGAATTTCCCAGGAGAAAACCCAACCAAACCTGCTTCAGATAGCCATGCTGTAGCTGTGCTATTTACTTCTTTTTTCTTTTTAAATAGCAGACTTTGCATTTGTTCCCATCCCTACCTTCTTTCTTCTTCACATAATTTCAGTTTTCATGCAGTTTAACCCCCACCATGTCTGAGCTGGGAACTCTCATGTTGCTGTGCACCTGAAAACCTGTATGTGATGTCATCAGAGTGATGTCTGTGAAGCTGTTGGGGTGATCATGCCATGTAAGCACTTCCTGTTTTCTCTTGAGATATCAACATGTTTATGCAGGCATTTTACTGTGCTTTACAGCGGCTGATAACATCCAGGTTCCCAGAGACTCTCGCACACAGAAGTGACTGTGCTAGCTACAAATGCTCTGCTTTTGATGATTCTTCCATTTTCCATTATCCTCATTTTTCTTTCTCTAACCATTCACTCAGTTGCAAGAGAAACTTCCAGATGGCAAGAATCACATATAAATTGATATCTATTACTGCTTAACAGTGTCTGAAGTTCAACAAAGGCAAAAGCAGGGTCCTGCACCTGGGGAAGAATTACTCCCTGCACCAGTACAGGCTGGGGGCCAACCTGCTGGAAAATAGCTCTGTGGAGAACAACCTGTGGGTCATGGACAACAAGCTGTCCATGAGCCAGCTGTGTGCCCTGGTGGGCAAGAAGGCCAGTGGTATCCTGGAATGCATTAGGAAGAGCATTGCCAGCAGGTCAAGGGACGTGATGCTGCCCCTCTACTCAGCCCTGCTGAGGCCACATCTGGAGTGCTGTGTCCAGTTCTGGGCTCCTCAGTACAAGGGGGCAAGGAGCTGCTGGTGCAGGTCCAGGAGAGGGCAACAAAGATGCTTAAGGGATGGGAGCATCTCTCTTATGAGAAAAGGCTGAGGGAGCTGGGAAGAGGCAACTGAGAGGGGACCTCCTGAATATATATATATAATTATTTGCCGAGACAGTGGCAAGAGGATGGAGCCAGGCACTTCCTGATGGTACCAAGCAATAGACAAGAGGCAATGGGCAGAAACTGATGCACAGGAAGTTCCACCTGAATATGGGGAAGAACTTCTTTACTGTATGGGTGACCGAGCACTGGAACAGATTGCCCAGAGAGGTTGTGAGTCTCCCTCACTGGAGATATTCAAGAACTGTCTGGACACAGTCCTGTTTGATGTGCTCTAGAATGACCCTGCTTGAGCAGGGAGGTTGGACCAGATGACCCACTGTGGTCCCTTCCAACCTGACCCATTCTGTGATCCTGTGAATACAGTTGTTGGCAATATCAAGTTAAATGTAATGCCAGATACCCCGTAACAAAGCACAGTAACAACAGCAGTCACTGGAGAATTAAACTTACCAATAATTAAACCAGTGGAACCGCTTATAGTCTTTATGGAACTATACTGGGCACATTTACTTTAAAATGACTACCCAGGTCTGTTTACAGTAGAATACAGAACATGTAAATGCTCACTGTGTGGACACAGTGATGAAAACAGTTTAGAGTCAACAGAACTGGGAGAGAGGTGTACTTTAGTATTTTCCCATGTAAAGAACATATGGCTCTTTGATCCTCCCCTCCTTGGTTAAAATAGTAAAAAAAAAAAAAAGTTAAAAGTTAATACCAGGGTTGCTCAGTTGCTACTCTTGTGTTCTCACTGATTTTACACAGGTCTGTTCATCAGGAAGCAGGGCAGAACAATGGGTCAGTCAAGCGCTGGGCCTAAACTTCACGGCTGCATAATTCAGTAATGTGCTGTCTGTTCGCTGGGAGCAGGGTAAGGAGCCTCATGTCTAGGCAGAGCTTACAGTGTGGTGGCAGACTGAACTCTGCCAGTCAGATAATCCTAAAGAACTTCCCCTAAGATCCATATTCTGGTGGAGTAGAGAGACCGGTATTTGACTTTAAATAACTCTGTCAGTATTGCAGGTGACAAGACTCAAGGAAGGGAAAACGCAACTGTCAGGCGGAATTTCTGAAGATGAATATTTTAGTTGGAAGCAGGTAGGAATATACACAAGAACATCACAGTGACGCTGAGTGGGAACCTTTGCCAAAAGAATTCTGCTCTACAATGGATGGATAATCCCAACCACGAAATGGCTCTAGAAGGTTGCGAGTAACAACTAAATTTACATGTCTTAACGTTAAAATAAATGCTTACTGGGAGCTGAGCCTGGTTAGCAAATTTAGAGCACAACCTTTGCACACTGAGATGTGTATACTCTCTAAAACCAAGTATTTGTTCCTGTAAAATGGCAGTAATGCAGCATTCACGTGAATTACACTTGCAGTACGCAAAAACTCTGTTTAAGAAAAGAAGCACCTCTGTTTACAGAGACAGCACATGCTTAGCTATGGTAACATTTAATCGATTAAACTGAATTGCTGTAAACTCATTTTGGAAAACCTCAAATATTTCACACTTGGCAAGTCATGTGCAGACAGACTCTGAGTTTACACCTTTCTGTACTTAATCCAGTTGTCATCTTAGTTGCCTGTAAATGCCTGAAACCTTTATAGAATGAAATTAGTTCTCCTTCCACAGACTAAATACTTCTTAAAAAACCAAATGAAAGAAATGTAGCAACTTCTTGAAACCTCAGCTGGGAATAAAATTTTCCCCTCAATGACACCTTACTCTTTTTTTGTTTTATGGTTTGTTTTTGTTTGTTTATTTGCCCACACACAGGTGGGAAGTTGCAGTATCAAACCACAGCTTGCTGCACCACCCTGAAAACAGCCTGACCTTTAGCAGAGGGTGAGCTCAGAGAGATGAGAGTTTGCAGCGTCCAGCACTGTCATGTGTTAATGCATGTCCTGCTCATCTTTCAAAGCAACCTAAACAGTTGTGGCTGGTGGGCTGAGCACACGAGGGCTGCTGAGGGAAGTGAGGTAAGTGTAAGGATCCTTCCTAAACCACCATCACACATCAATTATAGGGAACTTGCAGCTTGAGATGAAAATAAAGTTCTTGTTACCTTCATATTTGCAAAGACAACCTGATATTGTCATTTCTTTCCTGTCAAAGTTTGAGCTAGCTGCACCCTGCAGAAGCCAGAGTCTGATTTCTGCAGTTAATATCCCAAACTGATTTAACAGCCTCTTCCTTGACGCTATAAACACTATCAAGAAAGTGTCATAGTAAACTGAACCTTTCTGTGTACATCCATTGTGAACAGAAAACTAGTCTCAGTGTGTTTGCATTTGCTCTATGTTCAGGCTGTAGGAGGGAACTAAGTTTGCATTTATAAATCTCAGGAAACAGCCTCTCCTGAATACTCACCAGATCCTATAAGAGCACAGATCAGCACCATGGAATTGTATTTTATTTCTGGAGCACTCCTGTCGTCTGAGAGCAGTCTGTGTAGAATCTGAACAAGCTGAGCATTTTCAAGATCCTTTTCAGCAGTGACTGAAATAAAGTGAAAATTTTTAAGTCTGTAAGTGCAACTTGCTTTGATGCTTCCGTGTGTAGCTGTTTACTGAAACATGGATCTCTCACTGGAGTGAAAGGGGTGCTGTGGTACATAACTCACTGGTATGAAACTGAAGCACATAATTGATGGTATGATGACAGGAATCACAGCTCTTGCTATAGAAATGTGAAGTTGCCTAACTGCTTGAAAGGACAGCCACAGAGTTTAATGACAAAATCCAGTCTTAAATGTGCAGTGAGCTGATGGAAAAGCCACCAGGCTTTCTAGCTATTTAGGCCAACACTTGCAATATTTCAATTTTCAAGACTTCCATTGCCTGAATTTGCTTTTGGAAATTCTGTCTGAGTAAATACAGATTGTGAAGTTCTTGATTCCATGGTAGAGGGAGCTCAGAGTCCATTATAAAGGCTGTGAAAAAGTTTTCAAGGTCACAGTGTGAGTTACTACCTCTGTAGCTTTCTAAGAAACATTAGGTATTGAACTGGGGCTTAGCCTTTAAATGCCTGAAGACAAGAGAGTTAGACGATTCATGGGACTAGGAACATCCTTCCTTTTATTTAAAACAATTCTCTGATGTATTGGCAGTGATTTGGAAGTTGAACAGAGCATTCCTGTAGTCCTGTTTAGTTCCTTATCTTAGCTAATAACCAAGGATAAACAGAACCTCAGTTGGCCATTTACCTTTCTGTTTGGAAATCTGAGGTACTACAAATGCAAGTCAAGCTGCATAATCATCTCTGCCTTCATATGGCAACTCTTGCACCTATTTCTGTGGAACTTAATGAAGACATTTTGGGGGCATTATCCATCTGTGTGTGTTCTGTAGCCCTTACTAATTAGGTAAGTGAAAACTTTATTTTCATTCGGCCAGTTGGTTAGAGCATGGTCCTAATAACGCCAAGGTTGTGGGTGCAATCTTTGTATGGGCCATTCATTCAAGACTTGAACTCAATCCTTGTGGGTCCCTTCCAACTCAGAACATTCTGTGATTCTGTGACCATTCCAGTGTAGGAACATGGTCAGGTCATATAGTCTCTACTACGAAGTATGTTCGCCTTCTTTTGGGTTTTACCCAAAATCTGAAAGTTAGATTGAAGGGCCCTTCTAAATCATGTCATCATCTACCAGAAGGATGGAGCAGATACTGTAGAACCAGCAGTCTCCAGTTTTCTGCACAACATGACAGCCTGCCGGTGTCTTCACGAACTGTCACGTATTGCTGTGCTACCCAAAGGCAGGTGGAAGGAGGAGGCTGTTCTACACTGCCAAAGAAACTCACACAACTCTCCCTCTATGGCTTCTCTTGGGCACAGACTGGAAAGGCAACAGGTGAACTGCTGGGATACTCACCTAACTCTAATGCCGCTATTAATGCCAGTGCAACGAGAGCTTCGTTTTGCATTATTACATGTTCGCTGGTCGCCATGGTTACTAAATGCTTGATGCCACCACTCTGAACAATGGTCCTAATTACATCCTAAAATAAATAACACAAAGATGAAAAAAATCTGTATTGCATACAAACTGTATTAAATAAGGAAACTGTCATGGAGGCTATGTTATCTTCAGGTAAGGACCCACTCACTGGCTTTATGCACATAGAATCACTTTATACATAAATCTACACACACACACAGAGCTACAAGTTATCTGTTACTACTTTGCAACTGTAAGATACAATGTGTTAAACCAAGCCAGGTAACCCCATTACTAAGTTAAGACACACATAACTAACTCTTTTCCAGGTCATATGGTGTAACTGAACTTCTCACGATGTGCCATCAATCACCAAAAAGTACCCAGTGAGCCACATATTTGGGATAAGGAAACACAAGAACATAGTTTTAATAAAGTTATTAAATCCTTCATCTGTTTCCATGAATTTTCAGAGTTTCTTCAAAATGTTCACAGAGGTGAGATCAAAACTATTACACCTTACTATGTAACCAAAATGGTGTACTTTAAAAAATATATTTAGAAATAGACAGGAAAATAAGCAGCAGTCTCTTAAATATTGTGAAAGAAAAAGGTAGGTATGGGATACCAATGTGTTGGTTTCTGTTCTAATGCCAACCATTAAAATGAATTGTTGGCCAATACTGCTGCCCAGTATATAAGAAATTAAAATATTGACCAGATTAAATGTCCCCTAAATCAGTTCAAAAATACACAGTTGGGATTCTGTTTTCAAGTCCAAAATTTGATCCAACTTACTTATGTGACAAGCATGAACAAAGATTTCTGGTCTCTGCAGGTACTTGTCAGTTATAATTTTAAAAGTGATTTTGCACCTAATGCTTTCACCATTTTATGTCCCAAAAATTGCAGCCTAATAACTCAAGAGTAACACATTTAAAACCGTTTTTTTCCCCTAAATGACATAATGTATGCAAGCAATTAAGTATTTATATATATATATATAAAATAATTATATATATATTATTTATATAGTGTACTTGCAATGATGTGTTTTATTATTTGTGATTTTCTGGTGGAACTCCAAAGTAGTTTTGAGACAATCTAGAAACTGCTAAGTCCTATTTGAATTGGTGTAGAATTTTGGCTATATAAGCCTTAAGAATCAATCAGCATCTCTGACATAAAAATTTTTTATTTTCTAGGTGAACATCACCCTTTAAAAGGCAAAACAGATGACAGCCAACAGGCTTGGTGCTAGTGTGGCTAAAATCAAAAGTATCTACTCCATTTTTTTAGAATGACTAAAACTAAACTACTGTTGCCTTTGTAAATATTACTCCAAATCCTTTAAAGTTAAAAGCCGAATTAAAATCTGACATGCTGTAAAGAACCATACAGTTGTACTCATATTCAAACCTAGAGGGCAGCAAAAGCTTAAAAAAACCCACCCCTTCAGCTCTGTTTTCTTCTTCCCGTCAAGTTTCGTCTATGAGTACATAAACCACACAAAAATTCACCTGTGACAATTCTGTTAACTTCTGTATTAATATCTATTTCAAGCCATCAGTAGTGTCTCCGTATTTAGAATTGAATTCTGTTTTCCTGTAGAGAATACCAATAAAATCTTGCATCTGTGGTGGCATTTGCCATTCCATGCATGCTGGGGATTGTGGGGGGTGGGTGTAGAAAAAATGAGAACTCAGAGAAATGAAACCTGATCAGTTTGAGAGGCTGAGCATAAAATGGAGAATGGGTATTTGAGAGAGGTAATATTAGAAACCAGGAAAGATTTAAATCCCTGTAAGGCCTGTTGACTTGTTCTTGGAGAGGCTCAGTATAGATCAGGCCCACACTATGTTTTTCACTTTGTAAATGCCATGCATGAATGAAGAGGTCACTGTTACAGTCCGAGTTCTCCAAATCACACCTGCTATTTAAGCTCAGTAATGCAGCCTGTGTTAATATCAGTGAACATGCTGAAGGAAGTCTGAGCCTGAAATAGCTTGTCTCCAGAGGAGATGCATTTGTCCCTTCTAAGGCTATGTTCTGCCTAATACTCTCCTGAACAAGGACGGTGGACTTGGACTGTTTAGGTAAAGGTATTTGACTGAAAGGTATTGAAGGTGACGGGATAGACAAATAAGTTTCTCTTAACATCATACCTTTAGCCACGTGCAAGCAAGCTTTTGTTAGAATTTGGGATAAATTATGATTTCTAATGATCCGTCAGAATCTTGTAACTCTGAAATATGCTATATGAAAAGCAGGGGGACGGACTATTTCTATATAAATATATAGCAAGTTCATAACAACTGAGCTCAATGATTCTTCACATATAACATCACTAAAACATGGAAAATATGGCATGCTGAACTGCTGCAGGATCCATTAAAAACAAAAATGAGTCAAGACTTGGGCAGGGGAGATGTAACACATGAATACCCAACCTGGCTCTCTAAAAGGATTGCATGCTGAAGGGTCGGCTACTGACAGCAAGTACAGAGTACCTCTTAGTTGTTACAAGCTGACCTTTTCCACCACTAACTTACTTTTGATTTGCTGTGTCGTATAAGTGCAGAAAGTAGTCTGTTGGACTCTCCCATCACACCTGCATGATCCTTGGCTTCACACCACTCCACCAATCGTTCCACCAGTTTTACATTTTTGCCCAGCTGTTCAGCTGCTTCTGCTACACGATTCCGGAGCCAACAACACAACAAAAAAGTTGTCACTTTTTTTAAGCAAGTGCTAGAAAAACAAGCTGAAAGTTACTAACTAGAAGGCGCTAGTAGAACTTCACTAGCTTGCACTACAACAGCAGAAGTCTAGGCTGCATTGAAGCAAGTAAAGCCAGTCAAAATGGAAACACCTTATCAGCCCAGTTAATGAAGCTTATGCATTGATTAAGAGCAGGGAAAATACAGGTGATGTCAGACCCCCAGGTTAGCTGTGAGCTAGCTCAAAAATTTAAAACCAGGAGGGACTGCTGCCACAAGGGAGCTCTGTCATCAGTTAGATTAGGTTTGATAGACTAAGTCATGTAAGTTTCTTCAATGAATTTCTGTTTCACATCTAATAGCTTTGCTAGAACTATAATGGATCTTTTGAAAAAATCTGCAGGACTGGGTCAAAAATACATATGCAGCTAATTTACCTCATTAACTACTTCTGTTTTTTAGCAGACTTCTGATTTTATAAATCCTCATCCTGGAATGAGCTGTTAACTCAAAGGTGCTTGTTCTTTTTGAAATTGCAGTCTATTAATTAATAGAGTATTAGCCTGTTCCAAAGAGCCAGGAAATGCGGTAAGTGAACAGCAAAACAGGAGTGGTTGCTTCAAGCACTCACGCCTCAATACATACTTGTGATGTGACAGTGTAAAGAAATTCAAAAGTAAATAAGCATTTGACACTTATTTGGAGGGTCCCTAGTAGTCAGCTTAGGAGTTCTGAAGAAAAAATCAACCCACATTCCTCTCCCTTTGCATATGCATTAGATTTATTCCAAGACGTCAGGAATAAAATTTTAAAAAATTCCTGCTTCTCTCTTTTAAGAATCTTGGCAGCATATCACAGACTGAACCAAAGAGAATCACTTAACACAGAGAACAGTTTATTTTTACCTTGTGCATCTATTAACATTCTTAATGTTCCCAGCAGCTTGAACTGAACAGGGGGCATCTCCGATCTGAGAAATTTCAATACAGCTTCTGCAACGCCAGCTGATAGCATCTTAGCCTTATTTACAACTGCATGAATAAAGAACAGGGATTGATCTCAAGAACGTTTCTGGAAGATAATTTATTTCCAAGATGGTCTTGAAGCAAATCTTCAGACATGGTTTGAAAAATAGGTTGTGAGCACAGACTTCAGGAACATGAGCGTGTGCTGGTGCTACCGCATTATGGAAAAATGTCACGGATCCTAAGGCACAGCTGTGAAATTAAGTGCTTTTTCCTAGCATGCACATCTAATTTTCAGTGTTCAGCCTGAACACAAACTTGGGCTAGACTTCTCCACTTGGTCTAGGAATGGCATCTTCCACAAAATGCATCAGGTAGAAGCCCAGGCTAATACTTGCACCCCAAATTATGAGGTAACTTCCCTGAGTCCCAACAATTCTCTTCTATTCCTCAGGCAAAGAAACTAAAGCATCTAATTAGCAGAATAGCCTCTTACCCAGTTCCAATACTTTATAAGAACAACACTGGCCTGACATGTCTGGAGTCTGTAGTCCGTTTATTGCCCCCTACCCTCCCTCAACCTCTCTTTTATGCCCTCCACTAGTCTACGCTCTCCACTTTCGCAGAGGTCTCTGAAATGTATTTAAGGTGCAAATCCTGCCCAACAGTGTACTTAAAAAAAAGCACTTATTTGATATTCAAAATAGTGTTTTAACAAGCAGCTTATCACTGAGGTCAGTCATTACTTGCTCATTTTTCTTTAACAATGTACAGGGAAGCTTATTTAGGTCTCTGGCAGACACCTTTGAGCACAGGCTACAGGGAAGCTGAGTGATGGAAGTGAGAAGAATGACTCACCTGAGAAAGGTAAGCAAACTGCATACCACTAAAGCAGGGTGGGTTTAGTTATGTATGCATGATCATTTCTAAAAAGTTACAGTTTGTCAAAACTGAAAATAGTAAAATAAGGTTAAATGGATAAAAGACTTATTTTTGGCTTGGCACAAGAGAGCATACCACAAGTATTACAGATTTGCTTTGTTTTTTATGTCCATGTCCCAATCAAAACTCATACAAATTAAGTTATTAAAAATGACAAAATTAGCATTCAGTTCACTGCCTACAAACAGTAACTAATTGCAATAGGCTGGCTATTCTAACAGTCTACCTCCAAATCTAATTTGGCAATTTTCAAAGTCTCAGGAAGTTACAGTAAGGTGCATTGTTCCAACAAAGTGGGCACTGTTCTCTGGTGGGGATCCTCAGCTGTGAGACAGATCCCAAAGGAAGCAACCAAAAAAATTCATAATGCAGTGCTCTGGACCAAAAGGTTTGAGAAATCATATCCAAGGCCTCCTCACCTTGCCTTTTACAAAGCTGCTCTTTTGTTGGTGAGAGATACTGTGGGATCAAAGGAGCAAAGGACAGTCACTAGGCCTGTGAGGTATTTTGAACTGCTTGTCACAACTGCTGTGCAACAGACACAAAAGCAATGATGGGGCAGAATGAAAAGCAGGAGTGTGATCTCCCTCTAGGACTGTCAGTCAGTTCTCCCACCCTCACTCCCTGGGGGGTGCAGTGGGAGAGCAGAATGTCACCTTTGGGTAGTTAGCAATGCAAAGAGAGGCTTACCAGGAATAGCCAGGTTTCTGAGCGCGCTCAGTGCAGCATGCTGCACAGTTACATTTCCATCCTCCACATGTCTGTCTAGCAGATCCATCAGCTTTTGAACTATGCCATTATCCACCATATGGATGCAGTTTCCGTCTGTGCGAGATGAGACAAGTCACTTGTGAATGGAAGATCATTACTAAGATTTTTACGATAATGTCTTACGAATGGAAGGGTTATTTCCTTCCTCCCTTCTAGATTTCATCGTTTAGAATTTGACCACCATCATCAACGGGAGCTGCAGTGCTCACAACAAACTTAGAAGAGTGATAGAAGAAACATTGAAGAAGGCAGAAATCCCCTATGCCCCTCTAAAAATGTAAAACAGTATTTTTAAAGTAGGCTTAATGCTTTTCAGGATTGTAAAGTATAAAACTACTGATGTTGCTGTATAAACACCAGCTTTACTGTGACACAGGTTTTGTTTGTAGCTGTACAGATACAGCATGATAGAAGGGCACACATAAATTTACATAAGCTATTATGGCATGTTCTTACCATTTCTGGCAAAATTTGCAATAGCCAGTGCTCCTGCAAGCTGTAGCTGATGACTATTGGAAGGAATCCATGAAAGCACTCTTTGGAACACACTGCCTTTTCCTCCTTCGAATAACTTCTGCATGGATTCATCTGGGGTAAAAAGCACAGATAGTCAGCAAACCAAAAAAGTGTTTGTTAGGGAAATTTCTCTTTATATTTGTGAGCTATGCTGGTTCCACTACAATTAATACAGTCCTGCAGTGGGATCAGGACAAAATCTGACCTGTTAAATGTTTGCCTGGTGGGTAGCAGGTCCTCTAAGTTATTTAGAAAATTAATGAATAGTGAAATTCGGCAGCCAAACAGCATTACAAATATCTGCTGTTGCTTTGCAGAAGACAGTGACAGCCCACACTTACCTCCAAGCAATAACAGAACCATAAGATCAGAAGCTGTTTTCAGCTCTGCAATATCATCCTCTTTGTCACTGTCCACAGTCTTCTGGACGATCTCAAGTAAGCACTCCACCAAGCCTGCTTCAACCAGCTGCAGTTTAATGACATCTGAAGAATAGCATGGATAATGGGAGTCAGAATCAGGATTTTAAATACATCTATCGCACACACACGCAGGACAGACTGTGAGAAGAAGTAGTGATGCCAGTGGTTTCACTGATGGCTCGTGTACATAAACCTGCAACTCCTTTATTTGAAATTCTTAGGGCCAACTTCTGTTATTACTCATCGAGCAGGCACTCCCTGGACTGCCTTTAGAGCACAACTATACACTGAAGCTCTATGGAGTCCTTCACTTCTCAAAAATGAGGATATTTCTCTACAGCAAACTTCTGGCATCTCAGTCACGACACAGCAGACTCATAAGGACTGTGCTGTGTTCATGCTTTCCAAAGACTTTGGACTATGCTGCAGAACAAACTTAGGGTTTCTTATTCTGTTTCATGTACTGAAGCACTACTGACTTCCCTGAGACAAATAAGTGTAAAATACAGAACTTTTTGATGAAATCTTAGACCAAGCAATTTCTTTTAGTTGAGACAATATTTTTGCCATTCATTGAAAGGGCTGCAGCAGGAGTACAGTGAGGCCAAATCCAAAAGGCTGGGTCTGGAGGGAAGTTTGTTGTCATTGAAGAAAAACTGGAAATTGATGAGGCAAACACATTTCTTAGTTATTACTAGAAACCAGGTTCAAGAAGGCAATAAATACGTTTTTCAGGTGGTGACATAGAACCTGGGAACAGTGTTTTATCTCCTGTTTCTACAACAACAAAATCTTTAACAGATACTTCCCTGTGAACCTGGAGCTGGGAATCTTCTCACATGCCTAAACTCCCTTTCTGTTAAGATGGAATGGCAGGTTGTCTGATGCTGTTATTAAGTCTTTTCACACATGAAAGTGATTCTGGTAGTTTTTGCATGCTGGTTTTGGAAAACACAGTCACAAAGCTCTGCAGAAGTGTGCAAAGAAATAGATTTCTCTCACCTTTCCGCATGAAATGATGTTTTAACAATAAGCTGTTTAACCCAAGTTAAAATATTTGTAAAGGCCAAAGCTTTGGAAATATTTTTTTCTTATAGTTTACAAGCCACAGATGGGAGAGGAAGTGTGTTCTACCTCTGGTGAAGGATGTGTCTGACTCTCAGTTTCCTGGTGTCAGTAGGCTTCTGGCCTGAGTGAAATTCATTGTTCCTCTAAGAGCAACTGACCTTCTCATGAACTTTGTTAGGGAATGCAAAATATCGAGTTGGGATTTTTTTAAGATAGGCACTTTTGCACTGAGGTGCTTTAAAAAATAAAGAATTCCCTTAGTTCCAGAATATCGGGTTGCAGATGTCTTGTGATTTGAAACTGAAATTGCTACACCAATGTGCTTAATTAACAACTAAATAAGAAACGAGCTTAAAACACTCCAACCACCAAAATCCAGACTCTGCAAATACTTAATTTAGATGTTTTTTCCTTCTGACCTATTGCTAATTGTCTGCAATCAAAAGCACCTAAATAGTACCAGCACAATGAACTCATTGAAGTATGCCTTGAATTTGCAGTGGAAATGCTCAGCTGACTACCTCGTACATGCAAGCACCTGAGTTATGGTCAGCAGCAGTGAACTTCTCAAATCTAACTGCAACTAAAAAACATAGTCTAAGAAAAATTAAGCATTCGAACTGAAATACGTCAAATATACAAAAAGTTCAACCCTATCCCATGTCAGTCCCTGAGAATGGAATAACTCAGAGCAACTTGCTAGTTATTATATAATAAATGAATATATTTTGGAAAAAATGTGCAGCTTTAGAACTGAAAAAAGGAATTTATTTCCCATACCACTTAAAAGTCAAAATAGCTTTTTAAATTAAAGCTTATCTTAATTTATACAATGTAAGACACACACACACAGAGTGTGTATGTACACAGAGTAGAATGAAACCTAAATCTTTAGAGTTTACAATTTTATCTAATAAGTTATTAAAT
This sequence comes from Neopelma chrysocephalum, assembly GCF_003984885.1. NCBI lineage: Eukaryota > Metazoa > Chordata > Aves > Passeriformes > Pipridae > Neopelma > Neopelma chrysocephalum. Next base: position 212,060 of record NW_020898046.1, read on the forward strand.
TTAAACAAGCTTTAATGCTGAGATGGTTAAAACAAAGTTATAGAGCCATCAAATACTGTGATGTCTTCCATACTTAGAAGTGTTTCCCACTTCTGTCCAGCTCCATTTTCACTAAGGGCAGATGACAGATTGCACAAACCACCTTTGTACGACCCTTTGTTCCTTTGGGAGGAACATCCCAGAGGGGTCATCAGGTGTACATCACTTCCGGCTTGAGCAGTGAATGAAACTCCCAGAGGCCACCTGGAGCTACCACACTATATGCCACCAAACACCCAAATTAAATTCCTATGATCTCTTAACAAACATTAAATGGAGTGTCCATCTCTTAGCTCTGCAATTAACACGTCCCTAGCAAAAATAATGTCCATAGGAAATGGAACTGCTAGTGGCTCTGCGATTCCAGGAAATGATGTCATGGAGCTGCAAGGTCTATGCATGCTTGAGACAGCTTTTGCAGACAAATATTGTAAAGCTCTCTTAAAAAGCAGTTTTTGATATTCCCAGTGAGGGCACAGGGAAATAAAATATAACATAATCATAGAGTGAATCAGAGATGGAATTAGCATCAACAATTTGTTGGCTCCTGTCATACGCTCGACAAAAAAATGAAGACCTATTCACCGTGCGTGAAACTACCATCAGAAGGGTCAGCCATAGTGACTTCTGAACAAAGCAGCCAGTTACTCTGCATTTAGTCCCTGAAAGAGACAGCAATATACCAAAATACACCTAAGGGAAAGAGTGAAAGATAGTGCAAGAAAAAATTCTCACCATTTTCTGCCAGGGGAGCCAAAACTTCAAAAATCATCTCTTTTTTATCATGCTCTATTTGCTTCTTGAACAGTTTCACAAGCTCTTCAGCAATGTTTGTGTAGGCAAACTGCTCCTTACTTGACTCTGTGAAGCAAAAGGAAAAATTCAGTATGAAGTAAACAAACCACATCAAAAGGTAGGATTATTTCTTTTCTCTTTGTTACCAGGTTTATTTACTGGTAAGATGACTCTTTATTCACAATAAGATGACTAATAGTGCTCTTGACAGACAAGAACAATAGACTCGTGCTTGTCACAAAATGAAAAGATACATGTCTCACACTTTCAGATAAATGTGCTGACCTGAATTTATTATGATTAAGGCTGTAAAAACTATATAAATATATGATCAAGGCTGTTGGGGCTGGTTTTGCCCAACAAAATGTAAAGGTAGCTATAGAAACAGTAACAGTACAAAAATATATATTAAGTCTTTGATTTCCCTCATCTTAACAGGAAGAAGAGCAGGTTATATACCACATTTTCTATGGGAGAGATGAAGATTTGCACTCAGTGCTTTAATATTTATATGGTTTCACGATGTTGACATTTCTTTTGAAATCTGTGTGTGGCTGTTGCTGGGCCATCTCACCCTGCACAGAGAGCATAAAGCAGCTTTTACAGATGGATGGGCTTCCTACCAGCAGATTAGCCAGCAGATCTTCAAATGTACATTCAACAAAAGCATCTCTTATTCCACTGCCTGTATCATATTCCTCCTCTCTGGCAGTATTACAAGGGATGCAGGTGGTAGGGCTGGTGTTCTGCATTCTCCAGTTGCCACCTCCTGAGGGCCATCTGTAGTTAGAAAATCTTCCAGCACCTTTGCTATTGCTCTGATCGATGGCTAGGGATTATTTTAATGTAGAACTGACCCCAAGGACTTGGGAAAAGCATGAACTGAAGACTTAGACTCTTTTGTGCATGTTCCATTATTGTTTTTTCTCACTATGCACAGTTGCACAGCATATTCTAAGTGGATTTTTGATTTTTCCAGTATTTTTAAAAGGAGATTCATCACTCTCTTTATTGGTTTGTGCCCTGCTTTACAGAGAATAAGAGTCATTTAATGCCTTCCAAGGGATCTGTGTAATGCAGTTGACTCTTAAGTGATGCAAAATGGTAACTCCGCCAAAAAATTGCCTGAAGTTACAAGGCAAAAATAAAATAATACAATTACAATGTGATTGACTAAACTATTGCTTAAGGGAGATTAAAGTATTACAAACTAAATTAATTTGGTGCCAATCCTAAAGAATGAGGACCTTTTCATCATATAACAGGAAAGGAAGCAGCTATTGTTAAGCTTCTTTCCCATGGTTCTTGTTCCTCAACAGGACAGAGGCTGGATCTTTCCAAAGAGGGAAAGGCAATGTAGTTCTCCATGAGGCTACCATTTCTTGTATTTAATATCCTTATGGTTTTAGTTGCATCTAAGCACTAGAATTTTCAGTGTATGACTCTTATTATACTTTCTGTTGTGCAGACACAGTACACAGTGCCCATCTTGAAGACCTGTCATCTATTAACTTCTTTAGTGCTACTTTGATGGATCTTTCTGTTGTTGAGTTGTTAAGAGGAGTTGTCTACTGTAAGTGAAGGTATCGTGTACGATCAGACCACTAGATATGATGTTCTTTCTGGCCTTGGAATCTATGAACTCAGGCCACCAAACACTACAAACTCAGAGATATATTTTTCATATTTTGAACTGCTGAATGTTCTCAGAAAAACAGGATGATATCATAACTGCTATATTATTTTACTGCAGTGCAAAAAAACTCATAAGACTAAAATTTCACTGAATAGGTTAGCAAAAGAATAGCAATGTAAAACACAAGTGATAATAAAACACAGGCTGTAACAACCTGTTGATTTACACTTGATCGAATTCCAATGAAAACTAATCCAGTTACAAAGACATTGGATCAAAGCAGGGCTACAAACTTCAATTTAAATGAAGTTGTAACTAAAACTGCTAAAGTAACATCTATTCATGATTTACACATGGAAGCATTTAGACTAGAACATGTTAAAACTCTTCACCTAAAAGAATATTGTATAGGCAGATTAATGAACTGTGCCTGTCTCAGTTTCATTCAGAGATTTTCATGAGTCAAAGTTAATCCTGATAAAACTTTGTCGACCAACACCAGGATACAATATTTATATTATTAATAAATAATTCACAGTAAGTAGCAGTGCTATGGAAATACTGTTTGGATGATTTAAAACATGTTTAGTTGCGCTGAAGAACATTAACATAAAACATAAGATTGTATTAAGCACCCAAATAAATTTCAGTTACTGAAGGTGAAAAAAAAAGACAATTATAGACTCTACGGAAAATAAGCAGGAACTGCTTGTCTATTATTATAGACTGTACCAAAAGGAATGGAACAAGCATCAGGGCAAAGCTTTTGTTAGTCTTTAACTAAGACTTAACTGGATGTGAATTTGAGATTAATATCATGGACTTACCGAGTTCTGCTAAATTGCCAAATGCAACAAGGCACATTTCTGTCAGAGCTGCATTTTGGCAATGAATACCCAACAATTTCACTAACGTAGGAATAACACCCATATTGATAAGCTGTGACTGCAACGTATCTACATAAAAAGAAAGTACAAGAGTGAGTTAGCATTTCTGTTCGTAGTACCATTCCTTTAACCAAAAAAGCATTTTTCACACAAAGCAACTTCTAGGCTAAGCAGCATTTAAATGTCTGTCTCCTCTACTCTGCTACACTATCAGGTCCAGAGTTGAGATATGGACTCATAATTCTCCTTGTCCCTGGCAATGGGATGTATTCCCAGAAATATTCCTTCCTGATCTGGTCATAGGGTATAGTGAGTTATGCAGCTACTGACAATTTTGTGGTTATCAGGTTCTTAATACATGTCAGGTTTGATTCTGGGCTCACTGAGACGAGCCGGCTGAAATCAACCTAAACTAGGTCAGTGAAATAGTTATTTATCTGAGAACTTTTTCTACATACTCTTTTTATTATTAAAGATCAAAACCGGAAAATTAAAATTAGGATGAATATAAACTGGCACTGAAATAAACACGAAAAGTTTTATAAACACAGGAAGTCACAATGTAGATTATGAGGAGCTTGAGAAAAAAGAAAGTTTAATAAAGACAAAAAATGGAAGGTTTAAGAAAAGTCCTTAGAAGCCATTCTGATAATTTCTTGCATAGGATGAAAGTTTATAGTATTTACAAGTAAGAAAGTTATTGCTCCTAGATGTCTGCAAATAGAAAGATGCTTTGATGGTTAGGCAGAAACATGATTGTTTTGAAAGATTATTTATAACGATATTTTCTCTTACACATTTTACCTATAACATAGCAAAGAAGAAAAACATTGTTTTACAGCTGAATAGAATGAAGCAGACTTAAATAAACACACCAGATGTTGTTTAGCAATTTTCCTAAGCATCTTTTTTCCTTTGTTTCCAAGCACTTTGACTATGTTTAAATGTTACAGACCCAAAAGACAAAGATCCAAAGCCCAGTGAAGTCAAGAGAATTGTATTACTTCATTTAGCTTTGGGTCAAGCCCTACAGGGGACTTCTGGGTTTTTTTTTGCGTTTGGGGTTTTTTTGTTGTTTTCCTTTTTAAGGAATTCATTCTAGGCAACTGAAATCAGTTGGAGGTTTTATATCTGTGGGATCACAGCCATAAAAAATTGCAGATTTTTACAGGGAGATAAAAACATATTACATCTTCAGTTTAGCAAGTTTAGTACCATCTCATGCTCTCAAAAAGCTCTTTGCCCTCAAAATTCTGCCAAATGTGTTTGAAATTTTCATATAATAAAAATTATGAAAATATTCCAGAATATTTAGCTCATTTTTATTAAGCATAAAAGACTTTTATAATAATTATCAATTTGGCACACTAAGTAAGTAAAAGCCATGGTTATTACAGGTTAGTGGGGATGAGCAGGAATCCTTATGGCTTGACATCTTTAATAAAACTGTATTACTTACCAGTAACTGAATTTCCTTTTTTGGGGAGAGGGATTATCTCTTCCACAGATTCATGATCTTTAGTGAAATTTATGAGAACGCCATGTCAGACACCAAAGAGCTGTTGAAGTTGTCAAATTTCAGGTAAGTACAAATTGTACTAGCGCATGCATTGAATGCCATTTTACCTCTGGCAGATGTGTGAGTCACTACTACACCCTCCTACTTCAATCCAAACTGACTGTAAAAATCTGTCTCTGAATAGGAAAATTGGAGCAGGGGGAGATGGTTCTGTGGAGAAAATTATTGTGTAGGAGAACTCAAGTTACTGGTAAATAATCTGGTTTTGTCCTTGTTTTGTGATTGTCCCCTGCAGACACTTAAAAATTCTGAAGGAAAACTGGTAGTCATGGAGAGTGGGAGAACAAAGACACAAACCACAAATGCCATAGAACATTATGTGGAAAGAAATTGCTTTGTTACTAGACTATACCTTTAGTCACTCTAAAAATCACTTTATCCAACTGTAATGGACAAAGAATGAACTCTATGGACTTCATTCTGACATCAGAAGCATAAACTCTCAATTTTGAGGAGGGTTTTTTTTTTCTGCTGTCTTTCTTAATACAAAATATATAAAAAGCATGGAGGAAAAGATGAGTGGAAAAAGGGAAACCACATCCATCTTTGAAAGGAAACAGGAATCTTTAGAGCCAAACAAAAGGGTATAATATTGGTCAAGAAAGCACGGAGTGCACTGACTAAAGGGCCTCTAGAATTTCCAAGTAAGAAAAAAAGGAAAAAAAACCCATATACTAAGAAAGGACAATTGTACTGAGTCAAAAGTCAGGTATTATAGACTTATAGACTCCATACCAGTCACATTTCCCTGGAGTAGAAGGATGACACCTGAGTACAGGAATTGTCTCCAGTGGTAAGAATGGCATTACAAGAATTGTCAATAGGGTAACCATTGCCTTAACAGCAGTAAGCAAAAGGATAAATTTTCTCTTTTGACGAAGACAGGACAACCCCATGAGTCACAAAGCTGCATAGGAGGTGAGATCTTTGAAAATAAAAGGCTGCCAGCAGCTATTTGCAATGTTTATACTTAAGCTTGGGCTTGCCATACAAATTCTGGACTTGACATTTACATCTGTCATTACCACCAGTAGGAGGTTCTTTCTCTAGCAAAGTCTATTAAGCAGTTCAAGAGAAAAGTATTAGGCATCTCACAGGTATTGAGACCTACAGCACTTTTTAGTTCAGAGAAATTAAAAGCATCTAAGTGGTTCAGTCTTAGCTGAAAAGACTGCCAGCAGTTCTGTATCTGTCTGAGGAAAGACCTCAGACTGGGTAACTTGGATTAACTGCGTATCTTGGCCTTTCACTGCAGGAAGTGTTAATGCCCTACTAGAGCAGGAGACAAATTCAGGGGACACATGCATCCATCCTACAAGCAGTTGCCTGACACAGGACTAAAGCAAGCCATGAAGCCAGGCAACATCGTGTCTCAGGATGAAACAGCTTCCTAAGCAGAACTTTATGCACAGTGAGCAGGAAGCATGAAAAACTGAATGCCTCTTCTGAACTTATGACTCAAAGCCACATTTTACACTGCTATCACATGTTGCACTAGTAAAATGCCTCTGTGTTCTTTTGGGGTGAAAAGCACTGACAGTGATGCTGTACAGATGCATATACAGGTATATAAAAGGCAATCAATACATGCGCCAGCACAAAGAATTACCTACCTAAAACTTGAATTTCAATGGCTCCATGTCCTTCGGTGACACACATGGAAACTCCAAAGAGTAAGATCTGGGGAGAATATCCCAAATTGAGAACTTTATTGGGGGTATTTTTGTTTAAAACTCTGATTTAGGCTAGTTCATGATTTTGAAAAGAATTTCAGAAAATACTCATCATTTGTGTCCCATAAGCAACTGTGATTATAATGCTGAAGGAATTTGTACAAATTGGTGGCATGATTTCATACCCTAGAGAAACGTGCTTGCAATCCCCACAGCTATATTAAATCATCACATAACATAAAAGTGATTGTATTGATTATCTCACTATCATAAGGAACATACTTTTTATCTGCTTTTACATACTTTAGGCTACTTTGCATTTAAATATATTTAAGTCTTGAAAGCATGCTAGACATCTTTAGCTGTGATGTAAATGAAACAAAAACCACGGCAAGCATGAAAATTAGCAAAGGTAAATCTTAGGAGGAAGCATTATTGAAATATTGCTTTTAGACTATAGTAATGGTGCCATAAATCTCCCTTCCATTTCTTGTGTATTTACATAATTTCTGCAGATGGTCACAGTGCACATCAGTCCCCAACATTAATTCCAGTTGCTAAGAGTTTTGTGAGAATCAGAAAGGCTTGGCAGTTGTATGATTTAACATCGGGATGTCACTTTTTACAAAGGCACCGAAGGAAAGAGAACCTTGACAGACTGAAATTTAATATGAAATGAAATGGTGAAGGAATCTATAAACATAATTATTTTTATCTACTATATGCCCATATGTATAAATGTATGTATACTTTCACACATGCATACTGTATCCAGCTAACTACTGATCTCCAATGTGACTACCTAATAAGCCAATTGGCCTAGTTCTTGCATAACTTCTGTATTTCTTTAAAAAGGCTTTCATGGTTTGTTTTAGAGATCTCAAGAGACAATTAGTTACCTTACAGACTGATCCCATTAACTTGCAAATAGTCTTGGCTCACAGGATTATGAGATCTGCAGAATAACTACTCATGTTTCTAACTCAAGTAAAAGAGTGTTTGCATATGATTATTAGTTTTATTAGATTAGTTATTAGTTTTTCTCTCTTTATCCAAGCCCGCTTTGCTTCTTGCTCTTAAGCAGATTCATAGCTACACAGAGACTAATAATGGAAAGCAGGAATGAACTATTTGTGTCTGATTGAATTTGCGTAGTAAAATACGATTATGACAAGAGGGTCAAGATAACCTGAGCAGAAGGCATAGGGATGTTTTCCATAAGAAAAAACCCCTCTGATTTCTAGCAATGCAATTAAATATCAACACTTTCTTTTCAGCTTGAAAGAACTGCAAGAGATGCCAAAGCTGAGTTTGTCCTCTTAACTCTGTACTTACTAATGAAATAAGATACCAAGGAAGCAAAGAAAGAATTGAGAGATAGTAGGCAAAAATAATTCCTGAACACAAGCAGATGACACAAGAACCTTGTAAAAAGAATCTTAGTTTTAAAGCTTAGATAACAGCGTTATAAATGGAGTTACAACTGCAAGCAGAGTGTCCAGAATCAGGATGAGACACAAGTATGCTCCATTAATTTGCTCTGTTTGGAAAAAGAAAATCTTACTTGTAGATGCTCTTCAGTTGCCTTTTTTATATAACTCAGTGTGATAAATCCCTGAAAGTACTCAAGAATGAGTCTCTCATATTAAAAAAATATGAGGTAGTTGATAGTTACTACTAATAAAGCAGTAGCTATTGGAAAAAGGCAATTGGTTGACTGGGAATGACAAACTGTTTAGAATCAAATAAAACAATTTATATACTCTTTGCTCATAAAATGCTAATAATTGGAAAATATTACGGTGTTCACAGATAATTAGATGCAACTAAGAGCCAACTCTGCTGTAATGGTCCTTGTCTAGATAGCTAGTGCAACTTAAAAGAGTGCAAGTCATTAAGAGCAGTAAAGAAATCTTCAAAGTCCCCACCTGTGATTTTGTAACATAGCATGCTAAGCTGGAAAAGATTACAGAAACATGAAAAAAGAAGGTAGAAGTGCTATTTCAAAGACTGGAACACCTCCCTCCTTACCTAATATTTTTCCTTTTATTTTTGTCCAATTGGTTTCCATAACTACAAAGAACGTGATTCTAGGCTGCAATCCCATACTGCTCATCCTTCAGCAAAACCAATGCAGTGTTTATCTTCTTCGTAAGTAACTGGGACCAAACCTTTGCAAGTAAATCCTGAAAATGATATTCACTAATCTGTGACCACAATTAACTGTCAGGGCAATCTCAGTTTTGATGTTTAACAGATCAGTAAAGAACTGCATTTAGTCAGAATATTATCCACTTGATGCTGCAATGCATGGAAGTAAGTGGTTATCTCAGGCTTCTAGCTGACATTGACTGCTGTCCTGAAAATTTATGATGGTCCACAAGTGATATTTTTATCAGTTCACAACTATGGTCCAATTGTACTTGTGGTTCTTAAAAAAAATTGGAAAGACAGGTCAACTATGCATTTCTCCATTCACATGCTACAGGTATGGTCACTGAATTTTCTTCTAAAAATTTAGTCCTCTAAATCCTTTTTCTCCTCTTTTTCTTAATTTTTTTTTGTTTAATATTGATTTGGCATATTATTTGGGGTTCAATTCAGTGGTTGCCCCAGTCAATGAGCAAATTTTACACAGCATACCCACGGGTGCTGGGCCAAACACGAGCTGGGTTCCCACCAAAAGGGACCCTTCGTCATGGAGACCACCAAGTATGTGGGGTAGGGTGAAGGTTTGGTAAGCCCCCAGCACTCCTCCCTGATGTGGTGGCAGAACAGGGGGGTGGTGTGCACCCAAATCCAAGAGCTGGGAATACTCCTGCATTTATCACTTCTGACATTGGCTTCAGCAGCTCTTGTGAATATTGTGTCAGTGTGTGAGATGAAAGATGTTCTTTAGCAGAGAGGAGAGCAGCTAGTGAATCCTCCTAGTTGTCACTGAACTACACAACTGCTTTACTGATTGCATCAGAATAAGCTATCTAACTAGATGGAATGAGTCATTTATTCAATGTTCATAACAGTTAAGCTCTTCAGAAGCTGCTTGTTTGGGAGATTTATCTCATAATTAGTTTTCCTAGGGAAGATCTGCTGGGAGCTTGGTCACTGAAGCAAAACTGATAACAGTATCTCTACACATCGCTTTTGGACTCGTCTGTCTTGAGCTACCAAGTATACTGTATGCTCATTAGTCTTAATTAATACACAGGATTCCAGTAGCTTAAAGGTGAGAATATCTATTTGTTCCAAATATTTTGACAAAGAAAACACGGACTTAACGCTATGATATGTAATAAATGTGACACTCATGCAAGCAAAATAGCTCCTGAAGACTATATGAAATAAAGGAACTAGAAAGTTGCTCTCTAGAGAAGATGGAAGAAGTACTGGAAACAAGAATTCTTAGATAATACAAATAAAAGAGGAGGAAAAAAAAGAACAAGAGAAAGAGGTGAGACATACAACAGTTGTATTTGGAGCTGAATGAGTAACAGTAAGAGATGAGATCTCCACAGAGATGGCACAGAAAACACACATGGAAATTATGCTAGAAGAGATGATAAAGCAGATTAAAAATGTATACAGTAAAACCATTCTGAAAACTAGAAGAGTTTTAGGAACACAGGATTGGAAAGTGAGTAACAGGAAGTTACAGCAAATTATATCTTTCAGGAAATGGTGAGTACCTAATAAAGAAGATATTTCTTCCTAAGATAAAGCACTGCAATTCATGAAATGGGCATGACTGAAGAAACAAAGTGATTACTAACTACATTTGCAATCTGTGCCATCGCAAGTCAAGAGAGCAGCCCTATTTAGCCTTCCTCATCCCACATTTCTTCAAATTTTGAAAGCTTGAAACTGTGTGAACACTATAAATACGCTTTGGCATATTAACATACTTGTGTGCAGAAACAAACTAGGTACTAGTTTGTACAATTAATGTAGAATGCTATTTTTTGTTACTCTCAGTGGTCAAGGGTTTCTCACTTAAGATACTATCTTGGTTTTTGCCCCAGCCCCTAAGCATCTCCAATTAACAGGATAAAGAACATAAAAATTTGTAGACACAGAACAGTGTTGACCATACCCATAAATGATTCCCCATTTAACTCAGAAGAACATAACATGTTTTATTTACATTTCACAAGGAGAAAAATTATTAATTGTTTGGCATACATACCCCCAAATCATTAACATCACTGCATGTCTGCAACAAATTAGTCTTATTTGATACTAAATGAAAAAGAGAGGACTGAATGTAGCCTTCTAATTAACTTCTGTAATCTGTTTTTTTCCTAAGGTGTACGATACATCTTCATGCAGTGCTTTTAAAAGAAGTAAATTCTAGATGTTGATCTTAAAACTTTATACAATATGCTATATGGAATTGTGTCAGGAATATATCTAGTTTTTTTGGGGAACATAATTTTACTGAAACAGAAAACTGTATATGTGAACTGAGGTCCTTCATCTTTTCAGAACAGCTTAGTGTTAGTATCCACAATGTAAACCTACAGATGACTTTAACTTTTTATCTTTTTTTTGTTGGAGTTGTTCTCCTGGTAGACAGAAAGCAAATTTTCGGTGTTGTTTACCATTCTCATTGCTATAGTTCATCAGCATGCCACAAAAGACAGTCAAGAGCTTCTCACTGGCTGGATCTGTTTTACTGCACAGTGACCTTAAATGGTCTACTACAATATGTGCACCACCTGCATGGTCAACTGCGTTCCTGCCCTCATCTGTAAAACAAAGAGTTACATTAAAAAAAAATGAAACCAAAGCCGTCGAATCCCAAACATAACAGTAATTATACAAAATGAAGTTTTTAAACAGAGTGAAGTCATTCTTCCAGTGTCGTCAAATTCATCTACAGAGATGCTTGAGGGCCACCTTTTAGTGCAACAGAGCTAGGAAAGTGAAAACACCTACAACAAAAGGGATTAACCACCTGGCACTAATACCTTTGTAAAGAAGTTCAGTGTTTGCGGCAGAGCTGCTGGAGCTGATAAATAAAATTCTGAAGATACATTCAGTTTAGCCAGAGGGAGGTTCTGGGCACTTCACAAAGCTTAGTCCATATACAGGTAAATTACTCTTACCATTATGCAACTTGAGAAATTGAAATACAGAAAATAAATTGCTTGAGTTACTTAAAAACAAAATGGGGAATAAAAAGGACAAAGCAGACAGAGGTACTAATTCACAGTGACGAACTCTGTTCATGCACTCACTCTGCCACACAGCATGTTCTTTGTGCTTCTATAGCTGAAATTTAATAACACTATCAGATTCTTTTTGTATGGCTAAAAGAAAAATTTGCTCTACATCTATAAAAGGCTACAATGTTCTAAAGTGTTGTAAATAACACATCATAATCTTTGTATGGAACTCTTCCTATATAAAAAATCAGAATTTGATGTAACAATTGCCTTCTATTACATTAATCATCGATACTGCTTTCTTTCCCAGCAGGCAATCAGCAATACTCAACAGTCAATAACCTAAATTCCAGGGTTTTCAAAAGAAAAGATATTTCCATATGAGCTACAGTTGGAATCAACTGGAAAATCCGGGTGAAAACAAAACCTTGTTTGGAAAAAGCAACAAAGCAAAAGTTTTTGCGAAATAAGAAAAAAAACCAACCCTCTCCCCAATTTCTTAATGGTCCCAAAGCAAATCTCCTCTTTTCCTTGTTATTCACCACTCTACCATCACTCCTCTCTCCCCCCATCATATGTGGAGGCCAAGCTACCAAATTTTCAACATTCTGCAATGTACTCAGCATGAAAACCAAGGCTGGGCACATCTATAATATGATCTTCCACTATAAAGTGTTCCAGAACTCTGCAAAAAGAAGTTTTTAAATCTTCCAGTTCTTGTTTATATTATTGATGAGGTATACATACCCCTTATACTAGATATAAAAGCCAGGATTATAAGTATTGTATATAGGAACTGCAGATAATTTGCTGAGTGGAGTCGAAGATTAATTCTTGGTGGATCTTAACTATTAGGATTATTTCCAAAGTGATAAGTGTTTTGCAGAATAACTGAGATATATGCAACAGAGCAAAAACATCACTGCCACGACTGTTTCCACCTTGGACAGGATCAGGTTATCAGAAGACTGTGTTTTGCTGCAAGCATGAATACTCCATATTGAAAAAGGAGATAGTCATCTATTTACACTCAAATTCAAGGTAAGATTCTGTGTCAAGGAAGGACTATAAAAAAAGGATAAATATGAAATAAACCTCTCACATATTTGACGTTATAACAAACATAGCCATACTGCTGAAATGAAACAAGTCCTAAATCAAAATATAGTGAAATGATATAGTTACGTGTTCAGATTCAGTGTTTACATTTACCAAATCAGCAGAGAATAAAATCAAATTCGGTTGGAATATTACAGCATTCTGCTTTATGTATCCTCTTCTGGTATTTTTTATTACAAAAGTAATGCAAATACATGATTTTGTATTTGACTCACCTGTTTTGTGAGTTAAAACAAGTATGCAAAATGAAACTGAATCACTGACTTGGGATCTGATGGGCTGAATGTGGTCCTCAAATTACTATAATGCAATTAAAATCAACAAACTAAAACCATAATAAAGATTAGCTTCAGATAAGGATCACATCTCAAGCTTGTTCCTGTGTCATGATACAGAACTACATGTAAAATGTGTAAGTGAAGAATAATGTAGAAGTAGAGTCAGGTGAGGGTTTGGAAGCAAGGGTTAAAAAAACAAAAAAAGGTTACAAGCCAAGTTCCTTACCTGGATGGAATTTGGCAGAACTCCACTGAAAATGATTGTCTGGTAATACTTTAAAACAAATTAAAATCTAAGTCATATATCCTTTAACTTCCATTTTCTCTGGTTTGCGAAATAAGTTACATATTAAAAACTGGTGTTAAGTCTCTCAATTCAAATACATGACAAAATTTGTATCAACACAATATTTTTGTTAGGTAACTAGATAGTCAGCTTCCACTGTAGAGTGAGCAAAAATTAAGCAGAAAGAGACAGAAACAAATCTCACTCCAAGAAATGTCTCTGTCTCTATGGTATATTCAAAAAGTTAAGTACAAATGAACTTCAGGATCCCTTCCAAGAAGGTGGCAGGCTGTAAGTGCCAGACTTTGACAGGACTACATAGGCTGGTAGACTTGTAAAAGAGATGCCTTAATTGAGTTTGTTGCTCTATCTCTTTCCCATGCTAGAGCTCACCTTGCATGGCTGCTTCTCTGCCCTAAGCAGCTGAGTGAAGAACAGACCTGGGCTAGGGCTATAATTAGGATGTCCTGGTGCTGCCTTCTTTGCCCAAGAGGATTAACTCAGCTCATTAGTGCAGGGCCACAAAGAATCCTGCACCAGATGTAGGAGGAACATTCTGAAGGTCCTGACTACCCACTGCAAGCACTGCTAAGACACCCCACTGCATCCACAGGCAAAAAGCTACTTCTGACTCAGAATGCTTCGTGCACGTATTGCCAACTTACTTCTCACTACTCCGTTGCTAAGAAACAGATCTTGCACACAAGAATACTCATCAAAGTCCAAATCATTTACAGTCAAAACAAGCCCACAGCATGTTGCCGTGTCTTGTTCTCAATCCAACTATTACCTTGCAGTTCAGCAGCTCTATGAACTCCCACACTTAACGTGCTTCCAGCCTCCCAGAAGCTGTGTTGAATTTTTTTCCTGTGACCTTTTTAAATAAACATTTGCTATTCCTAAGAGAACACTGATTGAACAGTTTAATGAGAGCGTTCACATTTCTGCTTAAAAATGCTTCACTACAGCCCACAAAGGGCAATGCTGTTGTATAGCTTTTTTTTAAAAGTATATGTAATACTGTCTAAAGATGCCAGAATGACAACAACCCAAGAGATCAGAGATATTTTTTTTCCCCTGTAAAATGTACAGTAAGATTTATTACAGAATGAGCTATTACTTCCACAATGTTCTTTAGCCCAATTCAATACAACCGTCTCTAAGAATTAGTACAGTCTCTTTTCTCTATCCTGAGTTGCTGGAAGGAGTTTTATGCAAAATGGGGTTTTAATGTGGATTATCAAATTACTGCAACTGCTCACCTTCCTTCTATGAACAGTCTTGTCAAATTATCCCATAGCTCAGCCATGCCTGCTCCAATGGATGCCCAAGTCAACAACCAAATTTTTTTTAGTGTGTATGATTGCTAGAACTTTAAAATGCAGCACTTAAAGTAGTTTCAATTTGCTTTTCCCAAGATGTATTTGCATAATTTCCCCTTGAGTTTTTATCCCTAGTTCACTAAGCCCTAAAACAAATCACTGTCATAAAATGTTAACAAGAAAAAATAATTAAACTGACAGCTTAAAGAACGAAAACAATGTAAAGCATAACTATATATTGCCAGTGAGTTATTTCTAAACTACATGCATTTTGATTTTTGTCCTCATTGAAAGCTTATTATTTCTGGACATATAGCTAAATCAGGAAAAAGGGCTGTGCCACAGTATAGGCAGATATTGGAAAATATTTAGGCTTAAAAAAAATACCCATTTCTCAAATAATCAGCTAGAAAACTATTTGACAGCATTTCTTAAAAATGATCTTTTAGGCTTGAAGTATACGATTTGAAATGTTCTGATTTTGTCTTGCAACTGGAAACCTGAATTCTTCTTTCCCCAATTCACGGTCTGCAAAAGTTTATTGGTGTAAACAGCTGCATGGTATAAATGGTGGACCTCAGTGAGAGAAAGGATCATTTGTATGATCAAGGTCCCTGATTTGTATAAACCAAGCTGCCAAGACAGCAACTTTTGGTGACATGGTAAAAATAGTATTTATTTTAAAATTCTTTTTACTCTGCAATTGGCTCATTATTTAAGTGACATACTGCCATTTTATTTTAATTACTACATCTTTTTGCATTTGGCTACAATCCTGCATTTTTTCTGACCAAAATATTGCTTAGTCCTGTAGTAAGTTTATCTTAAAATGTTGGCAGCTATCCTTAACCCTAAGGGTAAGCACTGAGGGTACTGTCTCATAAGCTATTCCTTTAGAATAACTGCTAAAATAATAAATATGTAATCAGTAAACTAGAAATGCTATAGCAGAATGTTGTCTTTCAATATAGTCTCTTCAAGGATTGAAAATAGGTAGCGTTGATCTTTTCGGATAAAACTGTTGCCAGCAATTTTGTTGGGTAATGACAACTCATGCAGCAGCATACTGGCCCTCTTATGCAACTAGCTCATTCTAACAAACAAATACAAATTTTAAATGTTGTATCCAAACAGAGATGTAGGGGTGTTTTTGGTAGACTCCTCATAGTATGTTCAATGTGTGGACCACAGGATATCAATGCCAACAAGCCCTAATCTCTTTCATGATTTCTTTTGTCTACAGAGTCAGGAGTTTGGCAGAACATTTGAAAGGAAAGGTAAATGTGCCAGTACTGCAATCTCCCTAATGTTATGCTGAGGCAGCAGTCAAATGCAAACCAGATTCTACTCTACAATTTAATTTCAATAAAATGTGCTTATTTGTCATATTCCTCTTATGTCAGATAAATACATGAAAAATCATATGTTTCTGATTTCAGACAAAAGAACAGTGATGAGTTTACTGTTCAAGACTTCAATACTTCATTTCCAGTCAAATTCTACTAGTGGACCTGAGATTTCAATATAGCAGAAGAAATGTTTTTATCAACAATGAGGCATCCAATACTACTAGTCTGAGTATTGGCAAATTATTTGTTCTGGATTCAAACGATACTTCAGAATGTAATTAAAATGTAGTAATTACCACTACTGAATTTATTTGAAATTACAGAAGCCAACTAGTATGAGAATGTTCTACTTAGATATACAAAACTCAGATAAAGGCCCTCAGAACTGAATTTAGCAGTTCCCCTTGCCTTCCTTTTCATGTGCAATATACTTACAGCAGACTCTTCAGGTGATTTTATAACTCTATGAATCTCCACAGTAATTCCACTGCAGTCAAACAAATTACTCTAGGTTTATGAGAGCATAAGTCAGAGCTGAAGCCTGCCTAAGTCAGAGCCAGCCTATGCTTATTATTTCATACAGCATGAAATAAATCATGGAATCCAATTATACACTAAAACAGCAGGCAGTTTTTCTATACCGGTAAATAGGCATTTATAGCATCTCATGCTATTAACAGAATAAATCTGCACACCACAATTAATTTAGAATTCTTACTCCCAGGCCTACAGTGAAATGTTGTCTTTTAGTTTCAAACTATCCAAGAGCAAGGGTGAGAAGTGAGTGTGGCATGGTCACAGTCTGGTGCAGAACAGGGGTGTGCTGCTGACTGCTGCTGAAAGGAGCTTGGCAAGAGGCTTAGACTGGTGTTGTGTGACAGTGGTGCTGCTCTCTGAAGGAGCTGAAAGGAGCTGGGTCTCCACCAAGGCAGCCAGAGGAGCAGTCATAGAAAGTGTGTCACCCATGGGGATTTGGAGTAGATTAGGAAAAGCCCAAGAGGGAAAAAGCAAAACAAAGCCAAAAGAATCCACCATAAAGCACATCTGTGGATCCTACTAGGCCCTGGGAAGAAAGAATATTATTCAAAGAACTGAAAATTAATAAAGGGACCTGGGATCTAGGAAAAGCTGGGGCAAGTCTTGCATTTAGGGTCAGTGCTACTTGCCCCAAATCATGAAGCCTAGGGGTAGTGAGAGGACCTGGCCCTACAAAGCAAATCCAAGCAGCAGCATGTGAACTGATGCTTGTTAGTGTGCAGCCTGCACAGAGGAGCTGACTTGTAGAAGATTCTTGTATCTGAAAGGCTGGAGGATATAGCCTGAGAAAGACCAGAAAATGTCTTGTTTTAGGAAGCCTTTTACTTCCTTAGCAGAAGGCAATCCACTGATTTGACCAGAGGGCAACTGGCAATGCAAAACAACTGCAGAATAGCCTGAGCTCAAGAGGCCAAGCGGTACCAAGGGTTGATAAACTGGACACTGTCTTAGGTAAGTGACTCTTTTCTAAGGGGAATCTGAATGCTGTTGTAGACAGGGTATTCAAGGCATCTACCCTGACTCCTCAGGCCATCCCGCTGGCTGGACAAATAGCCAGACATACAGCAGTCTCAGGATCAAGGAGGCTTAAAGAACAACTTTGCTCATACCCACTGTATTCCTAACACAAACCACTTTGCTAGTATGTGTAGTGTGAACTAACTCCTTCCTCACCATTTTTTGCCAAATACTTAAGCTGCAACTTCCTCCAGATTGTATTACTGTCTCCTGATTGTATTACTGTACAAACAGCATTATTAGAACTCTCTAACTAAATGGAGTCCTGGTCCCCTGGCTGAGGCATTTAAGGGCTCCACTGCATTTAAGGACAGATTTTACTAACACAATTCCTCCACAATTATGTCCAGTTTCTGTTTCTGAGAGTTACACAGTATTCCTTAGATAGGGACACAGCAAATGTGATGCAATTTAAGTGGTTTGCATGTAGTATGTTATCTCTATGCAGTTATTACACTGTATGAAATGCTGTATAAAACCAGATGCCTGTGCAGCTATCGTATGAACAACTAAAAGGCTTGGTCAATGCAATACATGCACGGTGCACAGTGTTGCAAAGATCTGCAGAAATGGATCTGAGAGTACAACAAAATTATACTCTTCAGTATTATTTACAAAGCTGTCATTACATAATTAGACTGTATTAAAGCACAAAGTTAAAAGGAGAAAAACAATGGCTGCGAGCTTTAAAAAAGAAAATAAATTAATAAACATGTCTCAATTTTATATAAGCAATACTTAGCAAGATACTAACAGATTCTTTCTGCTGTCTTCCATAGTAATCAGTTGTCGTTTTCTACCATTGCTGACTTAGAAACAGTTGATGTTTCTAGTCACATAATGCTTAATTTTCTAAAGAGAGTAAGCTAGACACTTTGCTCATGTTGAGACATTCAACTGACAAGCTTTGTTTTCTGAGGGGCGAGAAATCAACAAGCTGACTGTGCAGTTATCGCGAAATATGAAAAATTTCACGTATCCTTAACAGCAAAGTGAAAAATGACATGAAAAGAGAGGTTGAATTGAAAAGAGAAGAGGGAGCTACCCATCTTGGGTTGTTCACTTAGAGTTACTGAAATTCTAAATGCTTTTCCTCCTGATAACAATTTTTTTTGTCATCATAAATATTAGGGGAATTCCAAGTTTTTGCTTTCCTACTGTGTTTAAGTTTGAAGCATGAAGAAATAGGTCAGTTTTTAACTGAAGTTTGAATATTAGATTTCCTTTTAAGGTGGCAGCAAGATCTAACAAATAAGGGTTTCTTTCTAAGTCTGCTCATGACCCTGGAAACACCTTCCATATATTTTTTTTTCCTTTTTTTCTTGTTTCCTGTGGCTTCTATTTTGACTGTTAATTAAGCAGATGTCTCTGAGCCTGTTGTAATATGAGCAATACACAAACTTTACAGACTATGGATTAAATGCTGGAGAGGAAGAAAGGAAGGAATCAGAAAAAATCTGCTTGGTTTCCCAGATATTATTTTCTTTGTACCTGTACTGACAGAACAGCTATCTACTTATTCTGCTTATACAAATAATCTTCCTGGAAAAAACAGGAAGAGGAAAAGTATTTGCCCTGCAGAAAATAAACAGGACCTATAATACCTATGGACTTTAAAACAAACAGAAAATCAGGCCTCATAGCTTCATCTTAAAGGAAGGAAAAGTTCCAAATCTGTGGCAATTTGGTTTGGGTTTACACACACACACACACACACACACACACAAACAAACCCTCCAATGTGGGCTCCTGTGAAGTTTTGGCTTAAGTAATTAGAATTTTGCCACTTGTTTCAGTAGAGTTAATATTCAGTGTAAATTTTAAAAAGAGTATTAGCCTGAGAATGAGAATTCATGGGTTTTGTATCACCTTTCAAATGGGTTTTTTGTGATGTTCTAGGAAGATTTCATCATCATTCTGATTCCATTTAGGCCAGCTATAACATAAGTAAATGAGAATAATATTGTTTAATAGCTTCTTAAGAACATTCATGATTAATTGCTGTTAAATATTACTGAGAAAGTATATGTTGGCATACATATGGTATGCTTAGTTTCTAGCTGATGCACACAAGGATTGCATCCCTAGAATTTTAATTCTCTGCAAGCAAAACAATTTTCAAGCAACAATTTAAGGACTCTGGTCTTGATTTCATGGTATTTCTTGGGAAACAGCTTAGTAGGTGGCATTTGCATTTGGTAGGATCTAGTACAATGATAAGTGAAAAATCGTGGTAAGATGCTGCCTAGCTGCATGAATCAGGGTGACCTTCATAAAAATGATCAGCCAGTAGTGTGCTGCTATCAACACCAGTTGTGTTCTAGGACTCTGCTGGTTTTCCATATGGTAATGAAAAAAGTTATGCCATTTTCTAAAGAAAACTGAATTTGACTGCTTTCCAGTACGTTTAATTTCTTAAGTGACTGGCTTTCTGCTTTAGATCCTGAAATTAATCTTATCTCCTGAGAGGAGACGGACCTAACTGCAATTGAGGAGTTTCTTATTTTTGTGCTTAGCCTTTCTTAGCAGATCTCTACAAGAGGCCTGTACATCCTTATAAGATGGGCAGCTGAGAATTTATAGCATGTGTAGGATCTTTTTAACAAGAACGTTCATGTTCCGGTGTTGAGAGCGAGAAAGGCCACACAGTCAATATTCAGCTAGGAGTCTTGCCACCAATACACGTAAGACTGCATAGATAACTGAAAAATATACAGCTTGGGAAATGAGAAAATGATCCAATAAATTTCCTGCTGAGAAAGGTAGATAAGCAGCTGTCAGAGGAGAGCCTTTATAGAATGAGTTGGCATTTCTAGCTTCTTCCCAATTCTATAGCTGTTTATATCATGACGTACGGTTGCTGAGAACATGTACCCAGGCTGGTGGTTTCATGAAGAAACAAGGTTGTGGAGCAAAAAGAAATATCTCTGAGATTCCCCAATGAGGTCTCTATGCACTACCATTAATATGAATATTGTGGAAGGGCAGAATGGGAAATTTTTCACTTCTGTTATAAGATACATGGAGAGCTTACTTCCCCTTGCCAGCTTTCAGAATATGTGTATGCTCTTAACAGCAAGAAGGACTTACTTTCTACTGGGTAAGAGTCTAATCTATTCTCAACTGAGTCAATCAGAATCACTCTGTATGGCTCCTGAACCAGGCTCTAAATATCCCAGCCTTTCGATTCCTCTTGGAATTATCACTTTTGTAGTATAATTATGGTAGCCTCTATTGTATGCACAATGCTATATAAAAACACAGGAAAGTAGTTTGTCAATCAGTTCAGAACTGATGTGTGTAACAAATTACCTGTGGAAAGATCAGAGATTAAGATAGCATGTGCATCACAAACTTAATTATAAAAAATATTGTGAGGCTATTATCAGCTAAGAAAATAATACTAATTTAATATAGCATCATTTTCCATTAAAATTCTTGATAAAATGTATTTGGTTGGCCTGATCTTTCATCTATACAAACTGCACTGGTGTGGGGGGTGTCAGAGTAGGACAGAGACCTGGCTACAGACAGGTTTTGTCTTTCTCCCACATTGTCATGTAGGTCTTGCAAGAAGGCAGGCCTAACTGTAAAATTGTGTCTTAGTCTCCCTGTCCCCCAAGCATTCAATCAGCCACATGAGTCAAGTCACCAGAGTCTGGTGTACAAACTCATTTTTGTACAAATCCAGTCTACTGGGAAAGAAGCCAACAGAGAGAGCAGAGGTGTGTACTAGCCACCAGGTTGTTCATTAAGTGATCAGAAGTTGCAATTTGGATAATGTTTTTCTATAGCTTAATACCCCAACTACCAGAGTTGATAGTAGCAAATAATTTTTAGGCTTTATCTACAGCAGAATTACCCATTCTGTTCTGACTTAAGACATTGCTTTTTGTAGCAAGAACCATGTTAGGTTAAACATAACCTTCTCCAAACAATGGAGATGAGATCTTTATGTTGCATGTGGAGCCCAGGTGCAGGGAGGTATCCTTTACTTGTAACATTTGTACATCCATAACAGACAGCCCTTAATGAACAAACTTACTGAAGAAATAGCACTGGGGAGAATGACAGGAGGGGTTGGAAAGACATACAGTAGGAAGGCAGCAATAGTTTGACTCATGCATAAAGAGTGGTGAGGCAGGTAGAAGGACAGCTCTTATGCTCTGACTGGACAACGCCTAAGAATTTACCTTGGACTATAAGCAAAAAACCATAACTGGTGGTTAAAAGGAAAGAGTAGGCTAGGAGCTTTGCATCTAGTACTGTAGTTCAGATACAATTCTGCCCCTGAGTAAGACTGTGGAACCCGTTGTCTGTGGATACGGAAGTACAAGCAGCTGTACTTGGTACAGGCTGTAGAGACAGTGGGGGAGAAAGCAGGAGGGAGAGGAGGAGACATCATGTCTCCATTTCTTTACTTTGCACTTTCTGCTTTGACAAAAATTTGGGGGCTGAGGTGTATGTGCCGTTTACTAGATAAAGCAGGTAGAACAATTACAGGCTGTACAAGAACATGCAGTAATGTATCTTAAATTGTACGACTGCACTGAACAGTCTGCATGCTGTTGCTTCTGACAGTCTGCAATTCATTGCTTCTGACTTAAGATCTTTTAATCTGCCTCAATTGTTTCTTTCATCTCTGCATACAAAAGAAAGGCTGGGTGACTAGAAGACTCATCACTACTAAAAATCTGCCTTCTACTCTGCTTTGCAATTGTATTTGCCTGTATTCTTGATGTTCAGAGATTCACATAATGCACATTTCTTCACAATACAAATACTTTAAAAAGGATGTTCTCAAGGCTGCTTGGTATAAATTTGACCTATTTTTTCCTCTTTAATTGTTTATGAAATGCATATAATTCTCTGCATTTTCTTCCATGCTCAAATAGGTGATTCAGTGTTATTTTAGAGGGCCAACACTGATGAGCACCCAGACGATAACACTGTGCCATGTGTACCTGAAACTTAATAAAGAAGAAAATCTGTCAGTAAGTCAACAGATTTCATTTCATGTTTTTTGTGAGGAGATGAATCTGTTCAGTGAGGTCCTTGGCCAGCAAGTGTGTAATTCCCCTTTTACCTTGTGGAAGATACTAAACCTCTTTCAGCATTGGGACTGAGCTATGAATTACCATTCCACAGCAGCTGTGTTCCAGGAGCAGTCCCTCCTGAACTTATGTGAAAATGGTCTTGCCTCCATGTCAGCAACTCTGGGATCTGTCAGCACTAAAAAACTACTGCCATTTTCCTTTAATCAAGAAAAAAATTCCAGGCAATTCTTCTCTTCTTCAATGTCACTTTTAAGGGGCCTTCCCTGCAGAAAAAGCCATTTGTCCCACAACTTTCCTTCTGCACCACGCAAACTTCTCTCAAAAACAGAGACCCAATTAACTCATTTTTGTACAAACTGTCACTAAACCAAGTGATGCATGCTTGCTGGGATGAAATACAGGACAACTGGGGCTTTCAGTAAATAGAAAAGTTGCTATGAGCCATCCAATATGGGCTTTATTTCACAGTTTCATTCTAACACTGATTAGGACTTAAAAACATTCCTCACTATTGCATAGTATAATTACATGAACAGTGTAAGTGGAAAAAATGCTCATGTATATGGTAAAATATAGCCACTGATGTATTTCAGGTTCTTATACAAGTCCCAGTTTTCAGAAGGGTAACAGCTGCATTTGTCTCAATTGAAAAGAAAATTACTATCCATATGTAGCATTTTAATTAAAACTACTGGCCTCCACATGTTGTCTTTGTTATACTTTATAGTTCCTTGTTAGGAAAAACAATAGGAATAAATTGAAATATATTAAATTTTCTAGTAATAAGCATAGTGAAAGTATTTGTCCTAAATAAGAATTTTGGATAGGGTACATAACAATTAAGCTTAATATAAACATTAAGCTAACATATAAAATGATGTCAGATAGAGTGGCTGTGATAACTAGGCACTGTAAATAGCTTCTTCCACTCAAATCCAATATGCTAATCTTGATTTTTGTGACATTTTATTCATTAATCTTATTCAAATACACAGGAGCACAGCAACACATGGCACACAGAACACATCACTGCCTTACTGTAGATTTTATCAGTGCCAGCTTTGCTCCACAGAAGGTGAATAATACAGCTTTTCTGCAGAGGACAAATCCTGCACTGTAAAAGTCAGCAGTAGTCCACAACATCTAATACTGCAAAACCATTCATGTGTGCCCTTATTGTATTTCATGAAGAGATGTGAGTTGGCCAACAATGACCTGAATAGTTACACAGAATTTACTCATATGAAATAAATCAGTGCACTTGAGAGTGACCTTTATGTCACACATGATCCTGAAATAAAATATAGTAAATAAATTATGTTATAGAAAAACTCAACAGCTTCTACTTGGAAGTTTCCACGGGGAAGCAGTTGTTCAGTGATTGGTCACCTTAAAGAAAATCCTAAATGAAAGAATTATACATTAACATCCTCAAGAGTATTTATCTGTAAATGGAAATGCCAGCATGGAAATATGATTAACTTTCCTGAGGTCAAAGGCAAGGTAATTTAAAACAATATAAAATGTAAATTTTCAAACTCGGATGAAAAAAAGGAGCAAGGAGAAAGGCTACATTCATTTTTTGTTTAACAGGCAGTATTCAGAACAGTACACAGAAAATTTCTTGCCATATGAAATAAGGCACTAAATCTCAAGATAACAAAATGCTTTTACAATTTCATCTCACTTCCCATCTGCAGACATCCATAGCCTTCTAAATCCTTCATGTGCTTGAAAAAATGTTCCTGTTGTCTCTGCTTCTGCACCATGATTATTGTGCACTGGTTTTTATCAAAATATTTAAAGTAAGGGATAATGAGGCCACATTTTCAAAACACTGCAACCACTGGTTTGGTTTTGCAGGTAATCAGCACATGGAGTCACAACTACATTTCAAAACTCAATTGCTTCTCAGTGTAAAAATTTATTGTGCCCATACAAAGCTAAAAAACCTCACCAACCTCCCCCCTCCATCACCCTTGACTACCAGAAATACCAATATGTAATCTTAGGGCAATTGATTGGCCACACAAAAATACTGAGAATCAGCAACATAGCTCAGGCATCATTTCAGCCACATACGCAGCTCTTCACAGCTTTGAGACCGGCAGAATACAAATATTCCCTTCTAACTCTGGTCCCTTCTAAGACATTCTGTTTGAGGAAAAATTAACTGTTCAGGCCTCTGCATATGTGGCACCTGCTCCTTGAAAACCTGGTTTATTGTGTTTAAAAAATCCCAAACCCGGAATCACGAATCTTTTCTATTCTTATATCCAGTTGTATCACAATATTGAAACAGGTTTTTTAATCTTCCTGTCACAAAAGCATAATCCAAGTGTGACATTCAATTTTCCCATACAATCAGAAGAGTCATGTGGTAAATAAAAAAATCAAGGAAAGAGGAAAGTAACCCCCCAGTACACAAAGTACAGAACACCAAAACACTCCCCTCCTTTCTACAAGAGCATCTACAAAATAGGGCATATTTCAACACTCACGGCTATCGTAGCATATATTGCCCAGGGCACGTCCTGTTTGAAGCAATACTTCCTGGTCTTTGCAGTTTAACAGCTGCACCAAAGGAGGGATCAAGCCAGCATCCACACATGGGTTCCGCATAAATTCTGCAAGTAACACAAAGCCTGTTAAAATGAGCCAGCTGTTTTCAGTTCATCAATTCTAGTTACACTGGCGTGGCAACTGGGCCTTTTGTGTGACTAAACACGCACTAAACACTAAACAGTGTAAGTTCTCATGAAAGTTTCTAGAGAATAAGCCGAAATCAGGATTAGGGCTTAGTTCTTTCCATTATTTGCTAATTTAGAAGGAATTAAGAGTATTTAATTGACTTCCATGGAAACCAATTTAACATACTTCAGACTGTGAATATTTTTAGCATCACAAAGAAGTGGTCAAAAGAACAGTGAGTTCACAATAAATTCAACATAAATTAAAATTACTAGATAACACAAAAGGTGATATTTTACTACTTAAAAGTAGTATTCTAGAGCAACATTTTTCACTCTCTATTCCCTTAATCAGAATTCCTGAAAAGCTTTTGCTTTAAAACAATAAAAAAATAAAATTAAAGCTCAGTAACAGGCTATTTGTTTAGAAGGTAAGGAAAGGAACAGAAAAAGAAAGAATGAGACATACAAGAGATTATGTGAGCCCAAAGGCCTGTATCTTTCCACAATCTAACTGATGCCCACCATGGGAGGAAAGGTAGAGGACCCACCCCTTGGGAAGCTCTCTCCCCTTCTGTCCTTTCTTGCTGCTGTGTCACAGAGAACCAAAGTATTATTTCACACCCATACAAGTCACAGAGTATGATCCTGCTGTCAGACAGATAAAGGGCTGATCTCCAGAAGGAGCTTTAGTTAGGCAGGCACTGTGCTGCACATTTTAAAAACAAAGTTTATAGAAAGAACCACCTGATACATCAGTAAGTGTTACTTCATAGTTTACTACAGTGCACCCTTAGGGATGTAGTACTGTAATAGGCAAATGGCCAATATGTTTTTGATTTGTTATGAATGGTAAATTATCACAGAATGGTAAGGCTGGAAGGGACTACAGTGGGTCAGGTCATCTGGTCCAAAATCCCTGCTCAAGCAGGGTTTTCCCAGAGCACATTGCACAGGATTGAATCCAGACAGTTCTCAAATATCTCCAGTGAGGAAGACTCCACAATCTCTCTGGGCAAGCTGTTACAGTGCTCGGTCACCCGCACAGTAAAGAAGTTCTTCTTCATACATTGGTAAGGTCCCTCTTAGTCATCTCTTCTCGAGGCTGAACAGGTCCAGCTCCCTCAGCCTGCCCTCAGAAGAGAGATGTTCCAGTCCCTTAACCATTTTTGTTGCCCTCTGCTGGACCCACTCCAGGAGCTCCACATCTCTCTTGCACTGAGGAGTCCAGAAATGGACACAGTAATCAAGATGTACCCTCACCAGGGCTGAGTGGAGGGGCAAATTATGTCTTTTCCTGATCCTGGACAATGTTGGATCTTTCAAAATCAGTTTGCCTTTGTGTTACTTAGTCATTTATGAAACAGAATCAACCAGGGTGCACAATCCCCCTAAAAACAGATGAGAAAGTTTTTCTGCTTCTGGATGAACAAAATTCTTCATGCCAATAATTTAAAGATTTCACACCATGCCCGAATTACAACTACATCTTCTTAAACACTCCCTTTGTTGCATCCGTTACAATGTTCTTTGAAATTTCTGTAGCTTCAAAATCTAGTCTCTTTTGTAGTTAATCTCGCAGTGTTATTTTAGCTAAAGAATTGTCATAGAGGTAAGCAATAGTCACGTGATGATAAACTTCAATATATCAACAGTAGATTAAGAAGAATCAGCAATATCTAAACACTTGCACAGGTACAATGGAAGATAGTTGTGAGTGCAATTAACGTGCCTTCTTAAGTTACTGTAACATTTTAAAACTGTGGCCAGATGCTATAGTGTGATAAACAGTGACGATATCCATTGTAATGAACATAACAAATATCAGATACATCTGTTCTTTAAAATTCGTCTTGCCATGTCCTTGTAATGTTCAATCTATTTCTTTATCACGCACTTTCATCTGCATTGCAACATTTGTTTGCTAAATGTATTTTCTTCCTGTCTTCTCTGTCCCCTCAGCCTCTTCCTCTCAATTGCCTGTAAAAGCTTTTCTCTGGTCCTCAGCTTCTAAAGCACTTTCTTTTACACCTCCTAGTCTGTAATAGGAAATGAAACCTTTTCTCTCCTAAAAGATTGAGAGGTCTCAGTCTGTTATGCTGTTTGTTTAGGTTCTTCCTCATGTGGTGAAAAAGAGTAAGAAACCCTTTTTCCACCCTCACTCCATTTGGAGAGCACAGAAGTTTTCAGGCTCCCATTCAGCAACAAAATAACCAGGCAATATGCAGAGCAAACTCGTATTTATGTGGGTCATGTAAGGGCAAGAAGTAAAAGAAATGGTGCTGTATATAGCAAAATAGATTTCTGAAACAGGAACAATAATGTGATAACTGCAACCACATTTGCAGTTGACACTGCACAAAAGTAAGAGAAGAAAGAGAAAGTAATCGAGAGCAGACTCATTTACAAAGTTCTCACTAACGTGGCAGGGAAATGAAGCAGATCCTGTGAAGCAAACAGTGAAGAATTGCTTCAGAAGTTAGGAGGAGAACCACCAAGGACAGAGTAATATAAACCAAAGGACAAGATTTTGAAAGAGAAATGTGATTGTGATCTAGTATCACAGACTGTGAAGATGATGTTCTCATTCTTACACCTTGGCAAAGAAGATGAGGCTAAAGACTTTGGAAGAGGGTTTAAAAGGTGCACAGTGGGGAGAGAAACTCCACGTAAAAAGTGCATCTGAGTCTTCAGATCGCTCACAATTGAAAGGGAAATAGCCATAGCTGGAAAAACAAGAGTGACTAACAGGAGTTTTGTGTGTTTGGATATTCAAAACCGGAGAGACTAACATGAGGTCACGCTGGGAGGAAGAAGAGTCATGTGGGCTGAAGAGGTGAAGCAGCAAGAGCACCAACAGGTCGAAAGAAAGAGATGAAACATGACAAAACCACTAAGGCAAGTAGAGGAATTCGATGTGACCAGATGCGTGAACGCGTGTGTGTGTGTGTGTGTGTAAGACCAGATGAGGGGAATGCAAAAGGAAAACAAGAAGTGAGGAAGGAAAAGATGCTCTTTTATCAGTAACACCCGAAGTCAGAGTCTCTACTCCCAGCTCTGGCAGTGTTGCATGGCGTGACCATAGGGAAATGAGCTCAAGTGCCTGGGTTTAATGCCTACTATCCGTAAGATGTCGATAACACAAATTGCTCCAAGTGCCCTGAAGCTTGTTGAAAACAGGCGCAGTATAAGCATTAAACTCTTGTATTGTTATGTAATAAAACAAAGAAAACAACAGAATTCAAATGAGGTATTCCTTGCTATCCTGCCTAAGCAACGAGTTAGAATCCAATGAGAAATACCCAGATGATCTCAGTCTTGAAAGCACTGGGTACCTTAAATAATTTCTGAATACTGTCACTTTAACCTTGGCTGACAGAGGCTCCAGTTACACCTGCTAATGACTAAAAGAAAGACAAAAGCTATTTTGTATGACGAACCAGGTATAATGCCAGCTTTTCTGAAGTGTGTACATATAACACCAGTTTAAAAGCTGTCAGGAAAAGTGATATATTAGAAACTATTCAGACATTTCGTGTATTATTTCAGATTTGAAAGGTACTGGCTAAAATGCTCTGTAAAAGAATCTTCATGAAACAATACAGAGTAATCAGTTTAGCCATTGTGAACATTGATTTTATTCTTAACTTTCCTCAAGTAGGAGTGACAAGGGCTAACTGTGAGGATACACAGTTGACTGTGATATTCTTAATACACTTATTATGAATTCATTAATTACAGTAAAAACATGTAATACTGTTTCATAAATCTCTATCATTCTGAAACATTTCTAAGTTTAAATTTCTATGTTTACATTTTTTACTGGCTATTTATCTAAATAATTTTAACACTTAAAAACTAAACATATATATCTCCTTTTCCTGTTAAGGTAGTTTCTGAATGTCCATATATAGCACTGTCTCAAAATCAGTAAAATGTGTGGAGAAGGTCACCATGGGGCTAGCAGTAAGAAGCTGTAGTATTGTGATTCCAAAGAAAAGGTGGAAATGGAATGTGGAAATAGTCAGCAGTAATGTACCCCTTACTCTGAAGAGGCATCAGCATGAGAGTTTACAAAGGGAGAGGGACAAGGCTGCCAGGACAGCAGTTAAGAGGCATCCTACTTTTCTGTACCTGGCCTCTGGGGAAGGGAAGTCCAAAATGCAATCTCTGCCTCTTTTGCTGGGACAGCAGCAAGTCCAGGGGTGAGAAAAGTCAGCCTCTACCCTCATCACAGAGTCTACTCGTAGTGCCTGCCTGCAGATATGAGGCCATTCTTCTGACCTCAAAGTATGCAGGGTATTGGGTGAGTTTAAGATAATTCTTTATAAAGAAAAATTTAAATAGTTTTTTATTATCTCCTATGTTATATCATACACTATATGTATATAATACACATAAAGATGGACGCCTGATTCTCATTCGGGACCCCGGACTTTCACTCTAACATGTATAATGCTCTTTAGGTAGAAGTAACTGGTTTTGTTGTGGTATCAAAGGCCTCATAAAGGTAATAACCTTATCACAAATCTCAGGCCAAAAAAATGATCTGCTATCCCTTAACTACCTGTATACATGCTACTGCTGTAACTACATGCACTATGCAAAACTGGCTGCACAAATGGTGCATGTCTTTTTTTCTACATGTATTTCATACAGAAATGCATTTCATCAGTGGTGTGTTATTTCTGCCCAATAAAATGCACTACTGTCTTAAAAACTAAATACCCTGAAAGTAAGAGCTAAAAAAAAATCCCAGCAGGCCAAATGCTGTTTTGACTGTATTAAAAAGTAGAGAAAAAAAATTTGACAAAACAAAAGGAGTGAAAGGGAGAGACATGAAAGGTGTCTAATCTATAAAATGAAAACATAAATGAAGTAAAACATACTGACAAGTGAGGTGAAAAACTGAAGATGTTCCAGCAGAAAAGTTCTTGTAGAAAACCTCACCATTTCTGGCTACTTCTGCTATGATGTTAGCTACTTTTGCTGTGCAGGAAGATTGTGGCGTCAACAGATTCGCGAACACCTGAAGAACTCCGCTTTTCTGGATTTTTTCACTTGTCTCCATATCTGAAAAACACATCACACAAAAATGACTTGTGCATCAACTTGCTTTGGGGAAGAAAAGAAAAAAAAGCAGAAGGGAAGTTAAGTCTTCTCAAAAGTAATGATTAAAGTCATTATTTTCCCATATAAGAAGCCAACTGTTATTTCAGTAACCATATTTATTTTATCTGATGTGCTTGTAGAACTTAATACTTTGCCATTCCCAGTCAATTGATCTTTATAAGGTGACTGCTATATAAGTAAATATGATACAAACTTATGCATACATGGGGAAAGTACTGGAGAGACTGGTAGAAAGACTAAAGGTCATGGGGGGTGATATGCAGCAGATTAAGGTACTATGTAAAAGTCAAGGAATGATACTCTGAAAGGATGAACTATTGGAAATGTTCAAGGAATTATGCAGGAAGTCCTTACAGCTGAGGGTACAGCTTAATGCAGTGTAGGAATCAGGAACTGGAGAAGAGGGAGAGCTAAGATGATCCTGGTCTAGACTCCTCTTATACTCATCTTAAATATCTTCTATGTTACTCTGCTAAGCTACAGTAGCTCCAATGTAGAATCAGTAGAAGGAAAAGGGGAAAAGAACACTAAGTTTCCTGTAGCAGAGATCAAAGATTTGTGACTAAACCTTTCCTCTCTCAGCATGTAGTAGAGAATTGTGCAGCTGCTCTGTAACAAGGCCCCGTCTAATATTTTTGGCCTACAGCTCTGTAACAAACTGAAAATTAACACTGATTCAACTACAATTAAAGACAAGATACTAGATGCTATAACATATTTTGCTAATGCTTTAAATAATGGCATATTTGAGACGAATACTAGTGTGACATACAGCATGATTGGATGGCAGCTATCATTTTAGAAAGCAGCATGGCTCCTTAAGCCATTTATAATAGAAGTTGCTTGCCTTCTTCAAAAATGACTGTGAGAAGCTCCAATTGATGTCTTTCGCAAAGCAAAACAAATCCACCTGAATGGAAGTCTGCTGTTCGAAAACCCTGTCTCACAGGGCCATTTTTAAGCAGTACAACATACACAAACCCCCTGACATCACTTATAATTAAAGGTTGATAGTAAGTGTAAGTTAAAATTTAAAATAATGCTACAGCTTGCCAGTACTGGTGAGAAACAGATGTAGACCTTTTAGGGTTGAACAGACAGTCCTCTGAGCACCACTCTCTGCAGTTTGTTAGAAGCACCTTTAGTCTGGTGTAAGAGCCATCAAGACAGTCAGGCAGGGCGGGCAGCTACACTAGAAATCAATGGAATTTGGTTTCATAAAGTATCTTTCAAGTCTGTGAGAAAAGTGAGGAATACTCCATACTCTTGAATAGCAAAGGAGGAGCCTTAAACTAATCCAAAAGTTTTTTCAAGTCAACATCCTCTGTTTTCCCCCTAAACAAGCCAACGCATATTTTGTGCACCACAACCAGCTGGTCTTACAGAGCAGCAGTTTGCAACTACTCTTTAGCTGTGCTTCACCTGTGAACTGGTAACAACGTGTCCCTGGGTTCACCACTCACTCTGCCTCCTCTCTTTCCCCACTCTCAGGGCTGCAATTGATTTTGACTTGTGGCAGCTCCAGGACCATCCTGCTGCCGCCCAGCATGGGCGAGATCCGCTCAAGCTGACCCCAAACAGAAGCCAGTACAAGCCTGGCAGAGGTGACTCACATGGGTTTTGTGGCTCACATACAGTATGTGTATGTTTCAGTGGCTGGGAGCTGGTTATGTCTAGATAACAGAAAATAGATTAAAAGAGAGAATTTCAAGTCTGGATTGCAGTTATGCCTCCTATTTCTGTATTCAATTCCAATTTGGGATGGTGGTGTTTAGCTAGAACCACTCATCTACAGTATGTTGTTGATGACATTTGATTACAAACAGCTTAGGTATCAATAAAGGTCAATTTCAACATCTCATGCATAATGTAAATGCTAACTATTATTAACCTGTTCACAATTTACTTAACTGCAATTTTGGAAATACACTGAGAAAGCCTCTCAAAAGATATAACGTAAAGAAGCTTATGGCTTATTTGGAAGCTTTTATAAGTTCTGACATATAGCATATATTTAGGAGCTATATTCTCCCATGGATATATACAGATGAAAGAAAAGTTTGAATTCAGAGAAAATCATATCAGGACTAAAGACTCGTCCAGACATCTTAGCTGTCTTCTAAGGAAGAGCCCCTCCTTCTCCCTTAAGTTCAAAACTCAAAGTACAGAATTCAAAATTCAAAATGTAGGTATCTGTGAACCCGTATTAGTAGGCAGGAAACATTACTGCACTTTCTCCTGTCATGCTGCTGAAATATACAGTATCCAGACTTATTTTTATAATCTCTAGTTTGATGGACTCATTACTGTGCAAAGCATAAATTACTTAAGTAGAACTAAATATATCCTGCAAGAAGAGGGAAAATAAAATTAAATGCTTCTCCAGGCAAGTTGTGTGTAGCAGATACACCCTGATTTATTTTCTTAAGATAAGCAAGTGAGCATCAATAAAAGCACAGACCACAACAGGCCTGTCAGAAATTGGGAGATCAGCTAGGTGCAATCACATAAATGAAAACAAACCAGTGAATTTTTACTTACTCTTGAACAGTAGAGGAGGCACACCTGCATACACTCTTCCCTTCAAACCAATATCTGAATCTTTTTTGTTACCCAGATTGAGTACCAATGTCAAACTTTTGCTAGTCATAAAGGAGAGAAGACTGATTAATTTGACCAGCAGTGAGTGAGTATACCTGTCACTGGGCAGCGACACTCTTACCTCTGCTCTACCCCTGGTGTGTGTTCAAGCATAATCATTTTGGGGAAAAAGCACATTACTTTGGCATCAGGCAGAAGAATTGCTACTAACTATGCAGCCCACAGTACTCTCTGAGGTATTTTTTTGCCAGGAATTGCTTTAGGTATAAAAAATGCCACAAGGTGCTTCAGCTTGTCTACTCCAAGTCTACCTAACCCCTACCTAAGTTCTTCCTCTGCAGAACACATACAATTTACACTTGGTGTAATATACAAATTAATCCAGTTTCAAAATAGAGAGGTGACAGTATGACATTAAATCTTTGAAAGCAGTTTATAGTAGAACCTCCATATAAGGCATGCTAAGGGAATGTGCCAAGAAAATTACTGTTACATCCTCAGGCACATTACTCTGTTTTGTATCTGCAGAATAAATCCTTTTTTTTCCCCCAGGGATTCCGTGTTCATCACATGAAACTTCTATTAAAGAAGGTGGGAAAAAAAAAAGACTGTGCTGAAATATGCAAATTAATTTCTAAAGTCACATGTAATTAGTAGATATTTTAGTTATAGTAAACCAATCTTTCTGGAGCTTTGAAATGCTTACACATGAAAGGGTATTTTAATTGGAACAAGATGTCTTATATATAAACCTTGTTAAATTTTTATTTAAATTGTTAATTGCCTTGTTAATTATAGCATTTTTGCTTGTTACTTTTTTATGTTCTTTTAAAGAAGGAAAACTTTACAGGCAAATGATGCACAGGGCTGCCCTGTGAAGTCCAGACAAAGATCTTCAACCACTCTTCAACTCTCTGAGAAGTCAACTGTACACTCAGTTCATGTACTAAGTGTTAAAATGCATGTAGAAGAAAATACCAAGTTGGAGGTCTTGAGGCTGATTTCAGCACAGCTATAGGTATATAAGTATTTCTCAGAAGTGCCCAAATGGGACAGTTACTTCATGGCTATTTGCAAAACATGAGCTAACAGTCCTGTGAGTGACTGTGCACACACACGTGTGTGCAGTTCTCAGCTCTGTTCTGAGGGATGCACCTGTGCTAGGACGGGACTACAGCTGCAGGTGCACAGTAAAGCAAATAACTTCCCTTAATCAAACTAAGACTTTCTACTCCTTTGGGTTTTTTTCCACTTGCAACTGTAGAGTGCCATTGTTAATGCAGGGGCTGCCCACTCATTAAGGCCCATGCACCTCTGTCTCCTTTTTGGTCAGCTTCATATAACAACACAAGTCCTGTATAAATATATAAAACATAAAGGGACATACACAGGGACATAAATGAAGGAAAGTGTGTGTGGTGTTATTCTTTGGAGTGGACAATGAAGGGTCATGTTTATACAGCAGTATTTTTGAGAATTATAAATTGCTAGTGGCTTTAGTATAGGCAACCCTCAATTCTTGCTTTTATTTGTTCTCTTCAGAGGCTGGAGAAGGCCTGACTGGCTCCCTGTCTGTATGTGTGTGTATGCATGAAAGAGGTATTATTTATTAAGAATATGCTTCTGCATGCTAGTTTCATTATGGGCTTCCTAGTAAATTATTAGAGGCTAAATTATTTTAAAAACTCATTTCAGTTGTCATCTTTTGAATTGCTCTTTCAATGTATTGTCCACTGTAGCTGGAGCAAGCAAAACCAAAATATTTCTCTAGGAGCAAGAAAGATCTAGGCAAAATCTCTGCCACATATTATTCTTCTGTGCTTTCTATACTGGCCAAAAAGGAAATTATAGCCAACATTTCCTTTAGCAGAATTGCACCCCCTTTAAAATCTGTTAGTTTTGTGTCTGAAAGAAACATAGAAATCTAGGTAGCCTGACATTAGGGTGCTACACCTCAAGGTCCTTTTGCTACATGTGATGTCCAGATTTCAAATGCTTTCTTTTAAAGCCTGATTTTCAGTCTGCTTGCACCAGCCCACCTGTGGAGCACCCACTGTCCCCTATCTTAAAGCAATGAAACTGTAGGACTGTAATAATGTTGCTTTAGAAACAGCCCGTTTGCACACAATATAATAATGATGTCCCACAGAAGCAAAATTGGGGGAATAACCCTCTAAGGTTAAACCTGCAGTTTTAGATGTCTCTTTATATCACTAGATATCAAGATAAAGGGTTTGTTAGATCACATAGTGTCAAAATCTTATTAATGTCATAGCTGGGTGATTAAAATGTCAATATCCTTGCTTTTCGTGGTTTCTGCAGTGCCTGAAGTCAGAATAATAAAGTGTGTGGGCAGGAAGTTTTTTTAATGCCATAGATCAGAGCCAGAGAGCCGAGCACCGTGGCTATCAGACTGCTTAATTAAGTAGCAGAAATCAGTATAGGAAAAAAATTCAATGAGTGTCCCAAATTAAATCCCACACTTTCTCCCCTCTCAATTCCTCTGAAATTTCACTTCCCTCTATTCACTCTTTTCTCCTCTCTGTATCATTTTGTCTAACTTCAAGTGAAAGAAAAAGCAGAAATGGGGAACAGAAGGGAAAGGCAAGGTGCATCTGTCAGAAGCGCTACACTATGCCCTTGCTAGCAGAAGAAAGCTATAGGTTCACCATAACTATTCTCTATAAACAACAAGTTTAAGTTATACCATTGTTAGTAACTCAAGAGTACTGATGGCCAGCATTGCAATAATTCCCATGTTGTGGAGCTTCACACCACAAATGAGGCTCACCACAGAATTGTAGATAAACAGCTTTGTGAGTGTCCTCTTCCTTAAACAAACCATGTTTGCCATGTACTCTTTTGAAAAACATATGTCTTTCTAGCTGCAAAGATGTTTTATAAACCTACTGAAACTACTGCAGAAAATTACCTTGGTTTTAAAATGTTCCTCCTACAGGTACTCTCATCAGAAAGAGAAAGATGAACACATGAATAAATAATGAGCCACATATATCATGAAAGGAACCTTCCATCTGCACTTTCAGGAGGCAGAAGGGAAGAGAATGAAGGGAATAAGGGATATCTTTCAAACTGGCACATCTTCCTAACCACCACAGTAAAAAGGTTCACAAGACCAAGAGTAAGTACTGATGTGCTTTCCATATACAGCCTCCCTCAAGAAATATTGTCTCTCTCCACAGCCTCCTAGTGTATTTTTCAAACCACAAAATGAAGATTTTAGTCTGACTACAAGAGCACAAAAAGTGAGTTGTAAAGAACCTCAGTAAAATTATGTGCTCTCATGCAACAAAGAAAGTACCACTGATAGGGAGGCTTTTGCTTTAGCATACCTTAGCCAAAAAGGCTGTTCCAGTCATCAAGAGTTAGTTTTACAGGAAAAAAAAGTCCTTTAATAATAAGTTATATATAAAACTAACCCCATAAATTTAATTTCTTTTTGGCACACTCCTCCTCACATGGGGAAATCCCCCAAAATACAATCTGTTTGCTCATTTATCCTTCAAATTAGACACCTATGAGGCAGGGAGGGAGGATTCTCCCTTAGCTATGCAAATGTTTCCATCATGGTGTTTGCTCTGTTCTGTCTCTGTCAGCAGCTACAGGGCAACTTCAGTTCCTATTTTTAATGAAGAAACAGAGACAGTACACAGATGTTTGTAATTAAAATCTCAGTTCTAACATGGAAGGAAGGACAGATGGAGAGACAGATTCATCAATCAACTAGCTGCAGGACTCTCACTGATTAAATTCTCAAAAAGCTACATCCAAAGTAAAAAAGTGAATTTCAGGATGAGATTCCACCCCTTGAATAGCCTGTTGCAGGTACCAATGAAGTAATTTAATAAAAATACTTGTAACCTTTACCTTCAATGAAGAAATATGCATATCAATACTTCCACAAATATGTTACAGTGCAAGGCAGAATATTAAAGATAGGCAGCTCGGAAGCCCCGAGTTTCAGAACTGGATCCAGTTTAGAACCCTGACACATAGCTTGGTGGATTTATCTGAGCTGTTCCCCTGCTCCCACTTTCTGACTCACCCTCTCCAGGATGTAATCACATCAGTAGCAAAGTTGACAGAAGAGTTTGACATTTCTGCCTCAGCATCTTCTATACTCAGCCTGTGTGGACATTTTCATCTGCCTCCTCTGGTACTCATACTAACTGGAATTGTTACAGGACCTAGGGTAAAGGGTACCATCATGCTTTAGTTTTTCAAACTTTGTAACAGAAATGCTAGGCCTATAGTGTAAAATCCTTTTTCCATACTCGATTTAGTTTAAACATCAAATCAAACTTGAAAGCTGACCATTATATATGCAGGAAATGTTTCATGGTCCTTTTAAGCAATCTCTTCAGAGTGCTCTTAAGTGAGCTGAAACGCCTGCTGTAAAATTCCATCCTCTGCTTATTGAAAGAGTAGGTCTACATTCAAAGGAATCTTTTAGCTACTGATATTTTCAATGAGTTCTGCTGTCAAAGTAGCTGAAGGAATGCCTAATGTATAAAAGACCACATTTATAAGATATAAGTGACTGGAGCAAAACTAAGAATAAAATTTCAGACCTGAAATTGTGAATTACATGATGTTTAAATATAACTTTTTCTTTAAAAAAAGTAGGTGGTTTCCTTTGCCTCTGTATTGAATTTTCAAAAGGCAGGCCTTTTCCTTTGCTTCTGTATTGCATTTCAAAAATGTAACCTAAAAAAAAAGATGTGTCAATTCTATTATCTGGAACTGCTATTCACTGATGTCTTCCGCGAAGAAAAAATACGTAATAGTTAATCTTTATTTGGCACACTGTGTATTTAATGAATAGCACTTGGAATTTAACACTTGGATAAACATTTAACTATGTGGCACTAACTAAATACATCACTATTAGAGGGACTTTATGTAAAATATAATCCCACTAAGCGGCAATGATTACCATTCAGTATCATTAGGGTAAGCCAGTTTACTGGGAGACAGTCCAATAAAAAGCAGTCACCTTGATTTAGTACAGTTACATTGTAATAATATACTACATACAGAACTTATGATGAAACATTTCTGGATTATTGGTATACAGTGCCATGACAAGCCAACAGCTCCATGAGCTAAGATGCAAAAAGCATCCTTCTTCAGCAAAATGAAGGAACACTTTATAACGCAGTATTCGATCCAAAACTTCCTCTTATAAAATATCCATCAGGATCTCCAACTTTTAGCTGGACATTTGACTAGAAGTCTTCCCAGGTAAGCTTAACGACCTGCAATGAGCTTGACTGACTGAGCTGGTCCAATTCAATTTGAACCCCTGGCTCTGCTACAAGAGATTATCTGCGTCAGAGGCAGACTAGAAATTCTTGCTTGTACGAGTAGACCGGTCTAAGATGTGGGGTTTTGGTAAGCTATATTGCCAAAAACTACAAAAATAATAAAAGTCTGTTTTGTTGGTAATGTTCTTTCTGAGGGACATGATGTAAAGTGCTGTAGAAACTGCCACTGTACTAAGACGGTTTCCACTCTTGCTAGTGCAAAAACAGGCCTAAGCCTTCCCTAACAGCAGAATATAAAACCTTCATCAGCGTTTTATATACTACTATCTTCACTTTCTCACCAAAAATCTGAGTGTAAGCAGCTGTTGTAAAAGGCAGTGGGAATCACAGAGAGATGGTATCCATCACCACTTAGGTACCCACACTTAGCTTGGTTTTTTTCTTTCAAAAATGTTATCTTTAAATCTTTTTCTCCCTTCTCCCATTTCTCTCGTTCCTCTAAAAAAAAAAAATCTTACGCACTACTTTGATCCTTGTTACTCATCCCCTAAGTTTCATTTCTTTTTCATTTCTATTCCCTCTCCCTCCCTTGGTCTGAATAGACATTAAATGCATTATCCCCACACCACTGAAGTCCAAAGAAGCTGGATCAAGATTTATAGAAGCTAAACAGACACTAGTTCGTCTCCAATATGCAAAGAAAACAAATCGTACAGGGTACCGTGGGTAGCTCAGTGCTGCTATTAATATTTTTGTAGTTTCCAAGACAAACTAGCAATAATAAAGTAGTAAAATCTTTGTCATGGGCTAAGGCCACTGTCTTCCTAAAGAATACTTTAATTTCAGCAGATAACTATAAGTTTTAGCAGCCAGCAATAATCCTGTTGTTGTTTTATCTTTCTAGAGGAGGATATTCTAACTTTCACCTGCACATATCTATTTTGTGGATATATACCATAGGTGTCTGCTTCTTGTTGGAACATTCAAGCTGGGATGCTTAGGTGTCAGGACTAATATTCAGGCATGTGTCTGCTGTGTCTGAGTATACATCCATGGGTGGCCTCCTCTTTCTAAGATCACAGATGGGTAGCATATAATAGGGATCATTGGAGGGCAGACCCAAGGAGGATCAAAAATCCACCTGGATGAGAGACTGCTGTTAAGAACAAAGGCAGATGCTGAAGATCAAAGAGGAATAAGAAAGCAGGGAAATGGTATTTGTCAATTAATTTAGTTCTACTTGCTATCAGTTGTTTTAATAGGCTACTAATCCAATTAGTAGCATTTTCTACCCACTTGCTTGTGCTAAGCTATCTTGAGGTGCTTTTGCACTGGTTTGTGTTGCCGCAGCTTACATATCAGTAAAGTGTAGTAAAGCTATGGGGATGCTGAAAGCTTATTTTTCATTTACATGAAACAACTGTATCCAAAAATTAATCCTATGTGTGAGGGTCAAAATAGAATCTAAGATATTTTGTTTCAAGCTATAACGCTATGCAAGCACTCACAATCATGAAAGCATTGTTATTTGGCCACAATATGCATGAAATTATGGTCACCTGCTTTTACTCTTATTCTGTTCAAACAGTCTCTTCAAAACAGAAAAATGTTAGTTTGGTGATGTTTAAGGCTATCTTTGTTCGAGCAAGCTGTGAAATGTGGAGTTCTGTCTCCATGCTATGAAAGGGAATGGAGAAAGCTTAAAATGCCTGGCCAATGGGAAAAAATGAAAGTGATTTCAGGAATGTTTGTGACTTATAATAACTCTGCTAGGACAAAAGTTTCTACAATTTAATTTTTCTTATGTTTGGGGTGAGAAAAAGCATGTCTTTTACCTTCATGCCAACATGTAAAAGGATTGTGGAAACAAACGATGAAGTGACTATTGCTTAATCCTGTGTGTACTAAAGACATACAGTATTTCACTCAAGTCAGATGGCACTCTCGTGTTACAAGTTAAACAGATAGCTGCCTACCTGACTTTTCAATAAATAAAAACTATTATGAATGTCCAAAAAGGAAATAGATAAAAATAGGTAAAGCTCACTTTTGTCTTTTACAAATCAAAGGCATTAAAAGCAACAATAATTTTAAAATTTCATTTTTTTTTTTTAGTTGAGCCCTGAATTAAAGAATTACAAAACATTATCCTTAAATTCTCCACGATTTTTCTGCTCCATTAGAGGAATTGTTCCATCTTGCAACCATTTTCACTGGCCAGAGAAGATGACAGAATCTGTAATTCTGTCATCTTCTCTGGCCAGTGAAGATCAGAAAAAGGAACATCAGGTATAGAAAGCACATGAGTACTAACTAAATTCAACAACATAGGGAAGCCATAGCTATAAAGAACAGAGTAAAATGAAGAATTTCCAACTCAAATATAACCTCAATGTTAACATATGGTTGTGAGAACTGGAAATCCACCATAACATTAAAGACTAGATGTCTTTCAAAGCAAGTGCCTACAGAGGATTCAGGGCATTGGATGTAAAATTTAATCACTGATGAAGGAATGTGAGAAATCTGCAGTCTCTGCAGAAATCCAACACTTTCTTAAGCACTCCAGATGCTAACACATCCTCCTCTGTGATGCCTTCAAATAGGAATGAACGCACTTCAGAAAACCCACTGGTGACTTTCAAGAGAAAACCTGAACAAGGTGGTTAAGATAGGAGGGCTGAGCCCATGATTCCAACACCATAAAGCTGGAACAGCAGGAAGTGATTGATGGCAAAGGCTTACTAGCAGTTGCTCACGGAGTTTGTAAAAATGATATTTTCTCTGATACAACACGATGAGCATATTCAAAAAAAAACATGGCTGCAGCATATAGCCAAAATACATTTGGGGACAAAACAAAATACCGCTAAGAAACTGTGTTCATTATGTGGAGAAAAATGACATACTAAAGTAGCCTTTGAATAATGCTGAGATTTCCAGTTTCAAACAGAGATTCACAATTTTCATGGGTCATGTGATGGTTCCTTGAGTTACCAGGTATCAGCATAGCTCAACAAACAGAAAATAGGGCATCTTAGCAACAACATCTTTAAGGTAAAGTGTATTATTTCAAAGCTTTCCAACATTTCTAAATCCCTCTCAAAACTGGGGCGCTGTCCTCTCACTTAAGTTTTTCTTTGCTGGTGTGATTTTGCTTAACCGTTTTTACATGTAACATGTAGACTCATACTCTTAGTCTCCCAAAACGTATAAGTAAAAAAAACGTTTCAAATGCATGTGCCAGTCTTCACACTTCAATTACATGTCAGACATTTTCATAGCCAAGTGCTGAAGGCTGGGATTAGTGGGCATTTTCAGCCTCTTACACTGAGTACATCAGAGCCAAAAATATCATTCTCAGCAGATTTTCCAAATTTCTCATTTATCAAAACTGGGTTATTTATGTCTGCTATAACTTCTTGTATCTGAAACACAGCATGTCTGGACTAGCAATAACTTCTTTTTTTTTTTAATTGAAATAATTATGTCCCCGAAAATCTGTGGTTTAAAAGAAAATCTCTATTTCCTTTTTATTTTCTTTTTCTCATCCAGTCCTTTCCTGCAGACCTCTATTTGGGGATCTTAGGTTAACAGCATTTTTTTGATAGACACAATATTTATGGAATTCCTCTTAACAGCTATAAATTTGTATATAATTTGTTGATATAAAATTATGGCCAATATTGTTTTCTGTTGCATTTCCTTATACAAGACAACCAATTGTTCTCAATATCTGATAGTACATACCAATATTTTTCTTTAGGTGTGAGATACAAAATAAAGCATTTATATAACTTTAAACTCCATATCACTGTAAACAGTCTGCTTCCAGATCAGCAAAATTCTTTCTTTACAATAACACATCAAACCATGTCTATATAGAAAGAATCCAAATTCTGTGGAGCAGACAATGGAGTAACTTGTGTTAATACACACTTGTTAAAAGAAACATGCAACATATGAATTTCACCTCTTGATTCAGTAGAAGCCAGTATTTCATTTAATGCAAGGTTGACTGGTTTTTTGCTGGTTAATATTGCTTATGGATCATGTACCCCAGCCTTCTCTTAAAAATCTGAATTAGGGAAAGTTTAGCAATCTAGAGAGGGTGAACACTGGCAGGTGGAGAGAGATCAA
The DNA here is from genome assembly GCF_003984885.1 of Neopelma chrysocephalum. NCBI lineage: Eukaryota > Metazoa > Chordata > Aves > Passeriformes > Pipridae > Neopelma > Neopelma chrysocephalum. Next base: position 254,651 of record NW_020898046.1, read on the forward strand.
GCATTCCTGTTTTCCTTTCAGAAGCAAGGTGGACAGAATCTCAGCTTATGTGAATGAGGTAGATCCACAGAGGTGAAAAGAGCTGTGTCAACTCACATTACCTGGGAATCTGGACTAATGTTACTGCAGCCTTATGGCTGCAAAGTCCCCAGATATGTCAGTTAACTTCACTGGGAATGAAGGAACTCCACACAAAATGAGGTATGTTCTTATTATCCTGAATAATTTCTAGTTTCTAATTTCTACTCTTCTGTTATTGTTACCTCTTTCATCTTGAACTCCTCAGTTTTACCTAGTGCCACAAGCTAGGCCATATATGACTGGCCTCAGCCAGAAGTGCTGGTGATGGATAAGAACTAAAATACTTGCAAAAATAGGAATATACATATTTCCAAACAATGTCTCCTAAGCAAACTGTCTGCAGCTTTTTCAGACCTGGGTCTCAGATGTGAAGGGTACACAACTATCTCCCTAGACAAACAATAGGTAAAACAATTTGAATTTGGTTTGCCAAATATTTACCAACAGTTATCATATTCAGCTATTTGACTCATCCTTGTGTAGCATAGCATGTGTGTGTGCATGCACCTTAATTTGACTGGGGTGACAAACAGCATAATACCTCGTAAAGTCAGACAGGAGGTATCATGTTCCAGGGCACCACCTGTCTAGAATTATCAAAACATCAGCTTTGAGAAGGAGCATGAAAAACAAAAGAAAAAGCATCAGATTACACAGAAAGAAATGAAAAGTTCCAATATTCATCATAACTCTGCCATCTCTTTCTATACAGTAAACATTATAAGAAGAAAGTAATGTTTTAATATAATGAAAATTTAAAAGATTGTATGCAAAGTAAATGGAACTATAATTGTCACTGTATTGTTAGAGACCAGGGAACTTTGGTTTCTGCAGCAACCACAACCCTATGCTGCGTGGATACAGATACCAATTAAAAGCTGTGTAATGGTCACTGAAATGTTCCTATGTATATGCAATATGCAGAACCGAAATTGTGCAAACAATTCTTTCCTGCTGAAAATCTGAGTGTTGTATTAATACTGGGTTTAACTGCTGATCTTGGCTGGCAGTAGATGGGAGTGGGTTGCGTTACTGTATTAGTAAGTTACTAAATTTTATATAAGATAGAATAATACTTTTGACTCCAAGTCTTAATGAAGAAAACTAACTTCTGTGACTTACAACACCACTGTGAACTCCCAATGAAATCACAGTCCTATAAAATTATTTTAAAATAAACTCTATTCCTTGCATGGCTTATTTCTCTAGTGTTACTCTAATATGATGATTTACTGAACTATAATCAGAATGTATACCTCATTAATATAATCAAACACATGGAAATATACTAAAAGAGAGCAGAATAACTATTTGAAAAATCTTATTTAAATTATTTCTGCATTACAATTAACATACTTTCATATTAAAAATTGATTTCTAATTATTATTAATACACAGACACAGAGGTACAGTGTGTATCTCACATCTAGATATCATATATATGATAATAAAGACTGTAACTAAAAATCAATAAAATCCATTTTAAGATGTTAACTGGATGGACGAGAACTATGAGAAAGCATATAGAAAGCTGATTCTGTATCTATTTGTTGAACCAATCTATTACATGCAATTTACCTCATAATCTATAAAGTCTTTTGAATGTACTGCTGTTCTCACAAAATTATCCCAAACCAGAAGTCTGGTTCTATGAGGATTTTTTTTTCCCCCATATCATCAGACTATCTTGGGAAATAAAGTCTGTTGTCCAAAGAGACTCGGCAAAACTTAGGTATTGGAAGTGTCCTGTACCCTTGAAAGAGCATCGATATACTGGTTCCTAAATTACCAGCAAGTTGTTAAAAAAAAAGTCCTATCTAATCCATCTAGTTTTCAGAGTCAGTTGTTTAAGTTGCCCTCAATCTTAGGCAACTGAAAATATGTGGAGATATGTATCATATGGCAGCTCAGCAGGTTTATATTCATATTACTGACTTACATGCAAAGAGCCTGGTAAATGATGGAGAGATTAAATTTTCTAAAACTACCCAAAAGAGAGACGTCAGATCCTAATAACCTGTTTATCTGATCTGGCAGCTATAAGACTAAAAGAGAAAATATTTTAGAAGGAAGAGCAAAGCCCTAGACTGAGAGGGAAGAGAGTCATGTGGTTGCAGGGAAGCATCAGTAAGTTTTCCATACATTAATCAAAATTACTGTGCATCTGCCAAACTTGTTCCATGACACATCTATGTGACCTTCACAGGCAAAATGGTAAACTCTGTTATTTACACAAGTATGTTCTCACTTTTCATAACATCTTCTTTTAGTACTTATTGTTCAAGTATTAGACTTAAAGGTACTGGAAATACCAAAGCCAACTGGAGGTTGGATTAAAGTATACTGGATATACCTTACAAATAAATCCATACAAAAAATGATTCAGCAACTTCAAAACCCCAAATATTTTATTACTTTCTGGCTGACATCCCCTTACAAAATAATCAGAATTAAAAACTGATTATCATTAAATGCAAAGGCCATTATAATCCATTTTTGACTTGATATGGATGGTGCTTATATTCAATTGTGAAAAACTTCATGAAGTATTTTACACCAACTAAGCCAAAAGACTGTGATTTGCAGAATACTATCATGGGAAAAAACCCAAGACTTATTAATAGTATGTACTTTTGAGTGTATTGATATTTCCAAAGGACTAACTTCTTTTTAAATAAAGAATTTTTAATCATGGCTTGTATCTATCCTGAGAGGTCTTTCAATCTGACATTGTACATGTTTTCCTTCTGCCACAATCTGAAGCACTAAGAAAGCTGAACTCAGGAAAGTCTTATAAACTATCATCTTTATTTACCACACCTTTCTGTCTACTAAGAGTGGGGACAAGGATTCCACAGTTTTTGGTGAAAAAGACATCTTGTTCCATTCTGATGTCATTTTTCTATCATACTACATATCAAATTTGTACTATCTTTGGATATCCAGCCTAGTTCTGCTGATTGAAACTCCTGGAAATAAGACATCTCTGATCAAAAGTATGATGAAAAATACATCACAAATAGGAAATTATACTCTTTCAATCAGAATTAGCAAGCAGCTCCCTTATCCCTCTCTTCATCTTATCAGGCTTATTTCTCCATCTCTGTTCTTTTTCTCTTGAACAATCAATTAGAAAAGTAATTGTGTTACTTCATCATATTGGAAAAAGGACTGGACTACAGCTGTTCTAAATATTCAAGTATTTACCTGTCACTGTCTTCATTGTTATCTGAATGTTACAGATATACAGGTTAAAAATACCCCCTCAGAACAGCCAATCCAACAGCCTACTGCTTGAATCAGTCTTTCTGCCACATTTTAATACCTCCATTTTAATTCAGTGATTTCATATGATTTAAAATTTGAAAGGTCCATACAACTTACTGTTTTGTGCCAGAGCTTGAAGCAGACAGTCCAAGCATCCCTCCAAGCTATCTGCTGTGCTGTCAGTGGTTGTTATCTTCAGCTTTTTCAGGGCATCACTTAAATTATCTGCTTGGTAAATACAAAGAAAACAGAAATCAGTGTTCTCATCAATTTGGTAATAGCACTAAAGCCTTGAATGTAAATAGTGTAAAATAAAGAATTTCTGTATCAATGAAGAACATAGACTATGTATAGTCTATGTTCTGAGGATACAAAAAGCCAGGAGTCAAAGGTTATAGATGAAATTAAACTTGTCAAATTTATATATACATTTATCATTCTGCATCTGAGAAAAGATGTCAGCAGGCACTTTATGAAATGCCACCAAATAGCAATTTAGTCATCAGTATTTTCTCACCCTAACTGGTGCAGAAAACCAGCAGCCATTTCTTTGCATCTATCTTTGTGTGCAAGAATAACATAGAATGAAAATAAGCATATCTTGATTTTTTTCATCAATAAGGGGGAAATAATTGAAAATGCCCATTTCTGCATGCTGTGTAGGCTTTCATCTCGGTCATGCATTCACAGATTCCTAGTGCTAAGCTTACAGCCCTTAAAGTATTTTGCCATTTTCCAAAAAGAATGTTACAAGCATCATTGCTTATATTTACATATGTTTTATTGAGTTAACTCTTTAAATTCAACTGATCTGTAGAAACAGATGGCCTCTTCCTGAAATAAGAAAGTTCTATTGTGGACTTCAGATAATTAACCCTTTCCCTCTTTAAAAAAAAACACTGCCCAAATGCAAATGACATAGTATCATTCTCAAAAGATGCACATTTTTCCTCATAAAGGTCGGGGTAGTAGGACCGTTACCATTTTGAAAATTCTGTCTATTCACGAGCAAGGTTTAAGTGCTGGCAGCTGCAGCCTAAGTCTCCTTGGTAAGACTGCTGATGACTAACCTCACTCTGCATGGACTATTCTTTAAAAATGAGTGCTGATTCAGTTTCCATGCCAACTCTGACAGTAAGCAGAAAGTGTTACTCAAAACAAATAATGTTAAATAGTGTCTAGCTGTCTCTTCTATCCCAGTGGCTAATCCAAGAGCCTTGACCCAAACCCAACTGAACGCTAGGTGCAGTTTCTTTGCAATGCATCACTGGTATCTTCTGAGCCTGAATGGCAGCCAGTGCTGCCTTAGAGCTTCACACCAACATAGGAAGCCCCTTTCAAAGGTTGGCACCTACTATGCTTTGCCTCCTCTTCACCTGCCTACATATGGGATGGTGCAAAGGAAAGGAATGGAAACACAGCAGGCATCCCGTGAAGAGGGTGGAATCTCACTTCTGGAACTGCTCTGCTTCTCAGCCAAAGCTGTGGCTTTGTTCCATGTCCATTTTTTATTAGCACATGTTTTTGCAGTTCAATATCCCATACAGATAAAGGTAAGGTACTTAATTTTTCAAGTGCTCAGTATTTATTTATGAAATTGTTTATATGTTTCTATGACCAGTCTATTCATTAATGAACGTGTTCTTAGCACGTTCTTAGCAACACTATAGCCAGGATTCCCATTACTCCTAAATGCAGAGAGCCAGCAGCATACTGGCAACTCTATAAAAGCCTTTGGGGCAACTGCACTTGGTTGTTCTCCTCGAGATCTTAAACCTGCCTCCCTACCATCTGTGCTGGTTTAAAAGTTAACCAGCAAGGCAAAATGAACTCAATTCAAAAGAGAGATTTATAAGTCAGAATAACAATTTATTAAAATAATGCAATAAGTACAATTATACAGACAGACAATTGGTTTTAATCCACAAAACCCAAATGTACAAACCCAGCACCCTGGGGTATGAACAAAAGTGGTGTACCTTGGCCCACCCCCCGAGTCCAAAGCAAAGGGAGAGGGAATAAACCTGCTGGTGGGAGAGCTGCTGCAGTCTGGTCAGAAGTGGTGATTGCAGTCCAGTCGAGGGTGGTGGTCTCAGCCTGGTTGGGAGCAGCGGTGGTCTGCTGTCTTCCTCTGGGTCCCACGAGAGAGAGCCCCAAGGCTCTGAAACTCCCAGTTATATACTCTCCAGTTCAGGCGGGAGTGCTCAGTCCCTCCCTCAGAGTAGGGAATTCCATAAAAGGGCATGTGGATGCTCAGTCCCTCTTATCAGAGCGGGGAATTCCATATAAGGATATCAGAGCGGGGAATTCCATAAAAGGGTACAGGAACATCTTCCCACCTTGCAGGCCTCTACTGACAGCAGTTTTTGGGAAATGGCATGGAGGCTATAGAATACACAGTTTTGGGTTACACCCATCCAGGGATGAATTGGTCCCAGCCGTTCTAACCAGGACACCATCTCTCCTCGCTATGCTGAACTTTCAACTCCTCAAACAAGCTAGAAGGGAAAAAAGCCCTAAATTTATTTTTCTTCATACTGACATTACTCTGTAGCAGGCTTACTGCAGCACCTTTCTTGAAACATTTAACCAACAGTAAAATTGACCATGCACTGCAAAGTATCACTGGTTAAATACATTATTCAGGAAATAACATTGGAATTTGTCAAGAGACACAGGTGTAGAGCACTCAATGACCAGCCCCAGTACTACAACTTAACACTGTGCACTCCACCTCCTCTTTCTTCACCTGCCTCCACCTCATATTCTTATCTTCAGTTTTCTACTAATATAGCACTAATTCTCCTCCCCCCTTACAGGCATCTCATCTCCCCATATATTCACACACTTAACTTTTAAACTGTAGCAACATTTACAGTAAGAGGACTAAATCTACTATATAGATAAAAACCAGGGGCTCCTACAATCTGGGGAAGAAGAAAATGCATAGGTAAGAAATCCACCTTCACATCAGATTTTGCAGACTATGAGGAGAGGTTATTGTAATCAGAGAGCACACAGAGACTTTATTTTTCTCTTGCAGCCTCTTCTACCTCACATGCTCAATAGATCCCACTTATTATTTCATTTTTGTGTGCAGAGATGGGTGCTTTATCTCAAATACCTGTAATTTCTTCCACTCCATGCCACATCAGAACCTGCAATAGAGTTAGGAACGTTTCCCCAGTTGTTTTTCCTACCTCCCCGTTCTGCTCAGTGCCATGTTAAGTTTCTCTGGGTGAAGGTCACTATTTTAATACTATACAATTGCATATGACATGTGGAATGATGCATTTAGGACAAAATTGTCAAATGTGACTGTCCAAATGTTTCATTCCCTAGGACAAACAATTCATTTTTTTCATGATACCAAGCATATGCATGTCCCACTGACATACATAAACATTAAACTGCAAATTAAGACACACTTCAAGTATCAATGGACACTTGTAGCAACGGTATACCATATTACCTTTAAAATATCTTATGAAACCATGATGCACTATGTGCCAAACTGCCCCTTCACTAGGTATACTTGGATGCTATAAGTACTTTAAAAATAATAATAGAAAATAATTAATAAACCATATGCATAAAGTGTGTTTCTAAAATAAATTCCACTAATCCTTGATTTTTTAATAAGCCTACAACTCTAAACTTCTTGCAGCTTGGGATTTACTCACTCTGTGCTAAAGAAGAAAACATAAGTAGGAATGCTGTAGAAACAACAAATCTTTTGATACAATGTCAGAAGGCCAAGAGCACAAAGGGAAAGAGAACATCTTTCAAGAAAGAATTTATTTGCTCACTTTGATTCTTTCTGTCATAGCCAGCCTCCTTTCTAAAAAGTCAACACCTTGAAAGATACAGTTACTGTCAAAACCCGAGAATCTTGGACATATGCAAATACACCTTAAACAGATTCAGGAGTTTTGTTATTATTTAATTTTTGTTTCTGCTGTTGTTCTGAAAAGCACAAACCCTTACAGTGTGAGATGACACTGACAGGGATATTCAGAGAGAAAGGGCTGTCATGTTCTAGAGGGCTCTCACCATATAATCACACAAGGCTTCCCGACTTCTGCAGTTTCACAATTGCCCTAAACCTGTCATTTAGGGAAGAAGCTGCAGATGCTTGTCTTCCAGGTACAAAACCCCTGTTGTTTTCTTGTGATCATCTCCTGCTTACTTTAATGTCTCTTTCTCCCCTTCTAGAGAAGCTGTTTTCAGTAGGCTTGTTACTGCATAGGCTGATCAGATTCTCAGCGATAAAACCTCATTGGAGAAAAACAATATAAAGAATCTTTTTGGCTGAGTATCAGAGAAATCTGAATAAGTAGATTTTGTGGGCAGGGTGGGCAAGATTAGGATGGTAAAGGTAAAAATAAGCTACTAATGTTCCCTATGGCACAGTTGCTCAACAATCTGGTATCAGATTGTGAAATTGTGAGGCATCAAGTCTGAAGTTTAACAGAAGTATCAACTATTTTGTTGATAACCCCAAGCACAGGATGTCTCTCATACTTGCATCTGGTTTACTGTACTGCTTTCAGAAGAATTAGTTCTCTTATCTGGACAAAAAGCTTGGAATCCCACAGACCTTAATCCTATATAACCTAATGATACAAACTGGTAAGTGAGGAAGTGGAGTCTGCCAAGAGCTGTCAGACCTGTCTGCCCATTCCACCTACTGTTGCATCTTTTTTCCCCATAACTACTCCTGCACAAACACACATAAAAAATGAGGTGGTTTAAATACTATGATTGCCCACATTGCTTTTGGTGTCACAGTATTACTATTATCTCTTGCAAACTATTTCTATTTCTTGTGCAGGCATTTTTACAGAAAAAAATTAATCAGAAACTAACATAAGTGAATGTTTTAATATTTCATTTCACCATACTCTATTTTTCTGAGAGCTTTTCTGTGACTCATTCCTATTTTCAATCACTAACTTGTTTTATGCAGAAGACTATTCTTTTATCTTGTGAAAACTTGGTAGTTGATCAATCCTGTTCAGGGTCAAGACCACAGGAGTGCTGGTTAGACCACAAAAAGTCTGATACAGTACCCGGCAGGCAGCTTCTGTGGGCAAGAACCAACTTGCTAATTCTGCTGTGAGTTCAAATCATCTTCACCCAAATCACAGAAAATGCCCTCTTCCAAGATTCATGTTAAAAAAATTATTTAGAATGTCTTAGTTGAGTATTTAAATGGGCATCTTTTGTCTGGACTGTTTGTTTTTTATATATTTGTATTATTTTTCAAGTATAGATATTTTCTCTGAAAATGAAGACTTTGAACATATTAACATTGCCTGTATCTTTTGATTGACACTTAGTCTGCTGTTGTTATTAAAGAGACTATTACATTATACATGCAACTTAACAGATAAGGAATTCAAAATTAATAGATATTGAAATGGGACATACTGAAACAGGCTGATCAGATAAGAAGTTCAAGCAGTTCTGCTATTATAGGGATGGTGGCTGTATTAGCGCCAGAGCCTTTTGATTCTGTTTCACTGCCTCTCAGGAAACAATGACACATCAAACTGAGCAGAAGGAATGTGCCATTTTATGGGTCTCCTTGTAATAATGGCATGAATCTCTTACAAACTTAAGTGCATACATCCATATGACCAGACTTCAGAAACTACTTCATTTTCTTGTATGGACTTTAACTTATTAGAATTTCAGTACAAACTAACCTATACAGGCAATCCACCACAGACTCACCACAGTTGTTTTTGACAAAAAGTGTATTCTGAGGTTACATTATTTGAGAACCTAGGAACTGACATGAAGATCAGATACATAATCCATTTAGGTGAGCATCCAGCTCCCAAGCCATCATTACCCCAAGCTCTTCCCTTCTGATACCATCAGTGTGTCTACTCTAATGCAGACCCTACACCACCAGCAGAGCACTAAACCATGCTAAATCATATGGTGCCTGAGGTGCCCTGTGGTGTATAACAAGTATCTGACCTTGATAACCTCCCACGGGGTGGTGGTGATTTGTTGATTCTGAAGAGTAGGCACATTTGGCCTGAATTACTTTTTGGAGCAGAAAGCCCAACAACTGGTGAGATCTCTAGCATGCCTTTGGTTTTTAATGACCCCAGATGCCACCTCCCCCTCTTTTCCATAGGAAACAGAAGACTGGCCCAAAATTAGGAGAGCCCCTTAGTTCCCAGGACATTGAATAAGCTGGCAGAAATGTACGCGATAAGTCCTTTTTGAATCTGTATAAGGAAAAACTAAGACACTTCTTGGATAATTTATGAGAAGATATCTAGTCCCATACAACCGTTCATCCATCTACACATGCATAATACCTCAAATGCAGAGTTTATTGAGGACAAAAGAATTTTGTTCTCATACTTAGTCTATTGCCAAAAAATACTCCATCTTCAGCTGTCTCTGTAGACAGCTGCCCTCAGGTGCTCCCAAGTGTACAGTGGTTTCTGTCAAATCACACAAATCCATCATTAGAGAAACTCTTTGTTCTTAGTCCATCTGGGAAATTTCTAAACTTGGCATCTAATCAGGAGGTACCTATATGCTGTCAGAGGGCAGCGACGGGGTAAAGAATTAATTTTTGGTAAGTAATGCCTGGAGACCTGGTAAGGACAGACAAGACCAAATGGTCTTTGACAATGCAGAGGTCAATGGATTTGTTGGGAAACAAACAGGAAACAGAAAATGATTTTGCCACTGTTAAATTATTAACTATACACCCACAACCCACACTTTTAATACTGAATACATCTCCTGGCACCTCATGCTGCAAATGACATGCTGCAGAAGAGGCACAGGCATGGCTGAGCAAACGTAAGGAACTGCTCCCCAAGAAGTTAAATAGACAAGGACTCTTCATTCTGTAAAAAAAAGATGACAGGGTAAAAAAATGATGCAGATTTGCGGAATCAGAAATAGGATTAAGGTAACTAAAAGAATGCTAATAATTACTGTTTCTTTTAACACAACAACTAAAATACCAAAATTACATTATCAAGCAACAAACTTAAAAATGACAAAGTATATTTTCACACTACACATAATGGAAACATGGAACTGTTAAGAAGCTGGAACTATAAACAGATTCACTCCACACATGGCTACTAATACTATGATATTTGTAACAATTCTGGATTAGGAAATTCCTACATGCCAGATTACCTCCCTGTACTGGTGCTACTCCTGTCTGTGCCCTGCCCACTGTTTTCCCAGACATGAGCTACTGGTCATTCACTGTCAGAAACAGAACAACTGGGTGCACTGACTTTTGGCTACAGGTGGGTGACATGGCATTTGTCGTCACACTGCGCCTCAGTGCTCTGGTTCACTGAGAGAAAGAAGCTGGTCAAACACACCTACCCAGATATGTTTGGACTTTACTGGGCCATCTGCCTGGATCCAGCAAGCTGAAAGAGATTTTGCATTCTGTAGTTTCCCTACAGCCAGTGAGGTAATTCCCATGTTTATCAGTTGCCCCTTTGTGCTGAACAGGTTCTGAGGCTGATCCTGGCCCTAAACCAGATTAACATTTAAATCCACGAATCCAAACATCTTAATCAGGAAGGAACTTTTTTTTAAAAAACAGAAATCCTGTTTATTTGTTTCTGTCCTACCCTGTCCATTGAGATGGGTAATGTTTTTTTTCCAACAAATTTTCTAGTTCTAGGGATATACTGATAGATCTTTAACTGCAGGGCTCTTGCTGCAACCTGTCTTTACTTAGGTACATTTGCTCTACTTTTCTAGTATAGTAACTAATTTTAATGAGAGTGCCTATTTTTGTCAACAGTTCAGCTGCTTCATTCTTAAACACTTTCTGAATCTTAGATATATACCATCTGGTCTTAGAGACTTGTTACTCTTTCATTTATCCATTTGTTTCTGCATCTGTTCCTCTGACACGGGGCTTCATTTTTATTACCTGAAAATACTGACATGCAATGATTCATTGCCACCTGAGCACTAAGCTACCTAATTATTTTTTGTAATTATCAGCTGAGCCTATACACACTAATAACTACTTAGTCAGTTGTATTCAAAATCAGGATAGAAACCTGAAAAAAGTGACATTAGCCAACATTCAGTTCATTTGGAATCTCTCGCCAATGCAAAATTTTCATTTTGCTGTTGAATTTTAGTTATTTTTAAATAAAAAGAGTGGTGTGTTGCTGGGGTCTTTTTACTAGTTCTGAACTCCCTCAATAACACGTTCATGAGTGAAATTAAAAGGATCAACTGTTACTCTCTCAGTAACAGAGATTAGCTAAAATTACTTTTTTTGCTTGTTTTCTGGTTTTTTTTTGTTTGATTGGGTTTTTTTGCCTTGGAGGAAGTTTGGAAGATATCTGAAAATAATTTCATGTATTATTATTACTGTAGTCACAGATAAACAATAGACACTAGTACAAACATATTTACACTATGACAAAGTATATTGACCTGTAGCTGCTGTAACTGGTTTCTGAACACTAATGATCCTTTTCCTACTATTTAAATCATGGGTTACAAAGACTAGACTGTAAGAATGACGTTTCAGAAGATTTTACAGAATCTTAGAGGATTTTTGTCTCCTTCCTAGGAAAATTTGGTACAGATTTAGGTACCTTTATATTTCATAAATAAACACTGAAGATCTGGAATTATCTTAAGGTCCAAAGAAACCGATCAAAATTCAGTGAAATCAACGTAACAACTTGTACTGGTTTATAAAAAGTCCTAAAAGATCTTGCTTAAAATCAGTCTTAAAAGAATTACACTTAATTGACAGATAACTGCACATTTTATTTTCATATAGTCTGTTTTCTCCAAGTGCCTGATCTTCACTGAGTCACACTATGAAAACCCAGGAGACATGCAGGGCATAACAGAAAATACTAATTGGGACTTTTGATAGACACAAGCCTTTAAATTCTCACTGGGGCCTTAGTGAGCAAGAAACACACAACATCATCTGTAATCAAAACTGAATCCACTTCAGTGGCTTTATTCAGGGCTCCATTATAAAACTGATAATAAAGAAGGTAGATGCCTGTTTTATCCTAAGTGATGTGCTGTGTCACAATTAGCCAAATCTCAAGTGGTTTGGGTGCTGAATGGAAGAAAAATCTCTTATTGTCTCCACCCTAAGTAATACCCGATTTTCCTCTGTGCCTTGTTTTAATTCTCATATGTTCGTATGACTCTTCTTATAAATATATTTCACAAAGTAATGCATATCACCATTAATTTCTTCAGAGTTACCCTACAGAATAGATCTGACCTTTTTCCCTTACTTTATAGAAAGTTTTATAAAGACCATCTTTATGTGAACACACCATCATCAGAAATAAGAGCTCAGGCATAGATTTATGTCAAAACCAAAAGAAAATTATAAAATGTATATCACAATCTAAGCCTTTAAATACCAAGTTCTGTTAGGGTTCATTTTTTTAACATCCTCAGAATACATCTAATGCAGGCAACAAATACCTGTGCATCATGGTTCATACGGATTTTCCTTATTCTGTGTAACTGGCTAACAAAAACGTTATTTAATAGATAAAATGTTCTCACATTGATAGATTGTGTCAAAGCCTATGCTACTGGTCAAGCTCTGGAGAAGCATTAGGGTCAGGGGCTTTGCTGTCTCTAGACAAATGCACTGAACGGGTTGTTTGGAAAAAAAGAAAAGAAACATCCAATTAAGAATTCGAAAGCACTCTGTCTAAGAGCACCACTGTGCACCTCTGCTTGCTGGGTGCGGTGGGTGTTACGCTCCCTCCTCCTCCTGCCTCTGATCTGCAGCAATGCAATATGTGACAGCTCATGTGATGAATGCTTGTGAGAAGGGAGCGCAGGCTGCAGGTCACCTTGCTTTCAGTACTGCTCGTCTCCTTATCAGTCCTTGCTGAAGGACAAGAGAATGACCACCACGAAGTAGAGAGGTTTCTTCCTGGATCTAAGCTATTACAGGATGCAATGAACTGACTTCATGAATGAGCCAACCAGTTTGCCACCATATGTAGCCACAGTACTCAGTTTTCTCTTTCTATTTTCAACCAGATTCTGTCTTTTTAACCCAAACTACGGGAATGAATGTTTGGTTTGGTGGCCTACCACACCAGCTCTCAAGAACCACTAAAATTATGCAATTCCCAAGTAATCAATTGTCACTATATTATCATGTACTAGCTGGTATTTTCCTCCAAAGGGATGACTCTCTCTGAGCTTTAAATACCTGAGAATACCAGGTTACATTTCTCAATATACATTTTTTAGCTTTCATACCTGGGAAAAACCCAAGAACTGGAAAATATAAACCAGATATTACAAGAGTAAACAGAAACAAACCAAAGGCTTACTCTTTACAAAATAATACCTTTTTAAGCCAATCTCAATTACTTTTTTCATGTTGCTCATCATTTGTGCTTTTCAAGTTTCACTGTGGTTTTTTTCCAATTATACACATACTTGGCACTGCTTCCTTAAGTTGGAGATTTACACAAACATATTACTAATATAATTCCCCAAATAAGTAAAATATATATATCTGTGCAAAAGTTGCATGACTTCCATATTATAAGATCTCCAGATTTCCTTTATCTTAGACACAGGTATGCATATACAAATACATATAGTATATACATACACTACCGTAAACAAAAGAATTGCTAAAGTGATATCAGGTTGCATACTCAGGTTTTAAAAACACAAAAAGTTCCAAAATTAAATCAACCCATATATATTTCACCTTGTAAAATATTTACGAGACAACACAGTGCATGTCAAGATGTACACATGAAAAATACTGTTTTATCCGAGGGACACCTAGCTCTTTCAGGAGAAATGTCCTGTCAAAGAACTGTTACTTAATATCTTCTCATATCCTCCTTCTTTGCAAGTGGTTCTAGTTTTATTTCCCAGATACTATGAAAAAATCGTATTCTGAAGGATCACTTCCTTTCTCACTGACAGTTATAAAGTTAGTATCATTACATTATGTCATCGTGTTTCAAAGATATTAATGTGCTTGCTTTCACAGGGTATTTATAAGGTAAGAGAGAATCAATATACTGTGTGAGTGAATGAGAGAACTGAAACTTGAAAAATTTAAGGTCAAAAGTATCTCTGTGGGAATTTGGGGTTTCCAACACAAGATAACTCCCGATTTTCAGGTTCCAGAGTTACTGCACATTCTTGATTTTTTCAGAGTCTTCAGATGCAGGTACAGGTTACTCTCAGCACTTCTATAAAGCAGACCATGACGCATCATGCGTAGATATCAAGAAAGCATGAGATATGATAACAGATTACCAGGGATATATTTTAAAAATTTGACTACCATACTTTCTTACAGGAATTCCTACAGGAACTATGTGCCATGGGGTGGAAGGGGATACAGTTCTTTGTGGGAATGTTCAACTATAAACTGTCAGACGAACGCTTCTTTATACATGGCCACCCCTCCTTAATTTGTGACACGGCTTCAAAGCACTGCAACGTAAAAAGCAACAGAAGGTCTCCACCACCAGATTATTCTGGATTACTGCCCACCCTATGCAGAGAATGAAAAAAATTTTAGAGGGGAAAAACAACAGGACCAAAATAGTCTCTTAAGTGACTACTGATATTTCAAACAATAGTCCAAACCTATTTCTTGCTCATGCTAAAACAAAAGCCCACCAAGCAAATTAAAATGGACAGCCTAAAGCAGACACTTGGTATAGCATATAGTTCTTCCAGAAGAGTCAGTATATGACTGAAACATCTGAAATATCTTGTAAATAAAAGGGTAACAATAATAATCAAATCTATCATTCCCTACAACGCTATATTACATATAAATAGGCAACCACATGGAGCAGTATTGAAAAGACAAGCTGCATGTGTGCACGAGTCTATGCACACACACACACATGCAACTAGCAAGGCTTGCATCTCTCTACTAGATCTTTTTTTCATTCATCTTAGGTGTTTTATTATGTTCTTTTGTCTTTGTCCTCTGCTCCTTCAGATGACTTCTGCCTGAAGCACTTTTAATCTAGCAAGCAAGAGTCACTTTGTCAAGTCAAGACAGCAAGAACAGAGAAGAGGTAATAGAAAACACACACAAAGAAAATTAAACTACAGAAACAGTACAGTCTAAAAACAGCATATGTGAAACTAAGAGCTCTTTAAGCTTTACCTTTTCTTTGGGATGATCTTTGCCTGTGCTACTGCCTCTAACCTTTTCTGACTGTACCTACTCTAAAAGTCTTAACCCTAATGTGATTCAAGTTAGCGGACTACAAATGCCAATCTAGACATTACACAAACAAATAAGAGATTTTAGACATTACACTTTCCGAGAGAGATTTTTAATTTTTCATTAAATTATTTCCCTTACTGTATTAGAACATTGATTTTTATAGATACATGTTATATTAGAACAAACACTGATTTTTTCTTGCATAATCTGATAGAGCTGCCAATTGTCTATACTTTTTCCAAGTTATGTACAAAATATGGCTTCTTAGCAATAAAATAACACATATGTAAAGCTAGAAGTTAGTCTGAATGGGCATTTGTAGGATGTTAAAATGTGGGATAACAATTTAGACTTGAAGTATATGTTCCTAATCAATCTAACATTATTCTACTGATAGCCTTTTCAATAAACAAGTTAAAATTACTTTTTCCTCTTACTCAGCCTAAAAATAAAATCATAAATAAATTAAAATCAAGCAGTACAAAGCTGAGGATACAAAGTTCCAGAACTGCCAGTATTGAAGAAGCTGAGACGTCAGATTTCAACAAGCTTTGATTCTGGCCTCTGGCCTAAACTATGCAAATAAGTACATATAAATTGTACAATATATGTATACAGTACAATGTCTGTATAACTATACTTACACTACCAGCTTGAGTTACTGAACAAATATGGGATCTGATTCTGTACAAAGCCCTCAGGCACATTTTCACCAGCAACAGTGAGAATTTTGCCTCAATAAGACACCCAGGCTCAAAATTGGTACTGTTAGCCCTAATTGTATGTCACATCAGAGTTCTTCTGTCAGATGTTATGAAATACTGATCTGTAACACAGCACTTTTCCAGCTATCATGAGTTCCCCAAAAACCTTAAATATAGAAAGGAAGTACTTGAAAGGAATAGGGCTAACCATGAGTCCACAGTGTGTTACAGATTTTGTTTCTTTGGTTCTTAAACTGTCTGGTTTGAAGATATAGGATCATGGAATCATTAAGGCTGGAAGAGACCTCTAAGATCATCGAGTCCAAGCTTTGATCAAACACCACCATGTCCACTAAACAGTATCGCAAAGTGCCATGTCCACTCAGTTTTTGAAAACTTCCAGGGTGACTTTACCACTTCTCTGGGGACCCTGTTCTTGTTTTTAGTGAAGACATCTTTCCTAACATCCAACCTGAACCTCCTCTAGCACAACTTGAGGCCATTTCCCCTTGTCCTGTCACTAGTTAACGGAGAGAAGAGGGCAACCTCCACCTTGCTACAACCTCCTTTCAGGCAGCTGTTGAGAGTGATAAGGGCTCCTGTGAGTGCTCCTTCTCTGGACTGAACAACACAACTCCCTCCGCTGCTCCCCGTAGGACTAACTGTCATCCTCCAATTTACCGGAGACAACAGAGACTTCCAGTTTTCAGATATTTCTTACTGACAATAAATAAACCCATGATGATGATAAAACAGGAGGAGTCACATAAATTTGCATGGTCTTATATGTTTACCAGAATGCTTAAATGGAAATCTGACATCACTACTATCAGTGGTTACTGATGTCTGAAATCAAGTTTATTTTAATACTTAGGTACTTTTTATTCTTTCTTATAAAATACTTCTTTAAGTCTGTTTATTAAAAAGCCTGTTTCTAAATTCTGCTTTTAATATGATCACCAATTGTGTATATAAAACCACTTTTTCAAAATTCACTAAAAGGCTGTGATACTCAAATTACCACACATCTCATAACTCTTTTCTTACCCACCTTACAGAAATGACAACCTCTGAAGCAGTCATCATCTTTGCATTAAGGGAAGGTATATGTGTAATTTTGCGTAGTAGGAAAATATATCAAGCTTTCTGACACATCCTCTACAAGCGTTTCAAATATAGTAAGTTAAGAAACAAAATCTCAGCCCTTGTCCTGTTGGGTGTTAATAAAATTCCATCTGGTCACTTAGGATCTGTGCCAACATTACCACACAAAGAGCCTTTAAGATGTTTGAATGTTCAAGAGTCATTTGACAGCTTTTTTATTTACCTTTTTTTTTTGTCAAATATGCACCTAATAGTGTACAGATGGCTAGGTTTTAACAAGTTTACTTGTATGTAAACATGAAACTAACCTTGAAAGTAAACTGCTGAGGTTTTGCTTTGGGTTGTTGCTTGGGTTATCCGTTTTTCTTCTAACATTTAGGATTGTTCAGTTTACTGCTACTCCAAGTTCCTTATTAGGCAAATACAAAGCGAAAGTGAAAACTTGGTGCCTAGTTTTCCTAAAACTGCAAACATAGTAAGAATCTGCTCAGCCTGCTCAGAGCCAACAGAATGGGAGTAGGTACATGGAGTTGAAGTCTCAGTAGACAGCAAGTTAAAGGAATGTTCACTGATAAAAATCTTCACAGGGGAAACAAATCCCAAGAACTGCTCTGGGCAATGAGAGAGATTTCAGCAGCAGATGGATAATAAGCTCAGTGTATACTAAGTATATATCTTTTAGTGCCAAAAGCAGTTCTAAATTTATTCTCTAGTCACTGTGATAAAAGATGTGTACTTAATACAGAAAAATAAATTTCACACTGTAATTTATATTCAAACTTGAAAAGCAAAATTGGTTTGCCCAAAAAAACCCCAACCCCCCATTTAAAAAAAACGTTCCGAGTGACCTGATCTAGCTTCAGAGTTACCCAGCTTGGCAGAGGAGGCTGTATTAGGTGATGTCCCCAGTGACTTCATTTTTTGTGTAAAGCTATTATTCCATGTGATGAGGTTATATACATCATGAACACATAGCACTGAATTTGCTTGGCCTGGTCTGTTGCCTTCCATAATCATTCTAATAGCCAAATTATCAGAGAGGATTCAAAATGTTGCAAGAGTGGCAGAGGTAATTTAGGTCATCCACTTCTGCACTATACTGAGCCAAAACAGACAGGTAAAACAACCCTGAATGGTCCACCACACTCTCAGCTAGAAGAGTAATTGTCTGGGATGTGAGAAATACATAGTGAGAGAAAAATGCTATTTCAGTTGCAAGAAGTGGTTCAGTAACACTCCCTCCTCATTCCTATCCCTCATGACCTTTTAACTGAATCGAGAATAAAATCTGTAAATTAATGGAATTAATTCATATCTTAAATCTCTGTAAAATAAGCACTCAGGGTCCAATTATGTCACTATTTATCAGTGTGTAACTCTTTCATTCTTACTGGAGTATTTTGTAAGTAGTCTTACATGTCTGCATAAACTCTGGGAGGTCAAAAGACCAATCTACTACAGAAAATAAAATGGGTCTGAGTAGCGGAAAATAGAGACTAACCCAGGAAAAACTGAGGATTTAAGGAAAGACTATAAAAGATCTAATAACAGAACATAACAGTGTTTCTATGCATGTTCTGTAGTTACTTAGTGCTATATTTTTAAAGGTATCTTGGCACCTTAAATGAAGATGTGTAACTCCCGTTCCAAAATCTTACACTTTTATCAATTAATAACTCTTTGGTTTGCTATTGGGTTTTTTAGCATGTGATTATGAGGAAAAAAAAGTGTTGTACCTGCCTGCAAATGCATACCATTCTAGAAAGAAGTTTGGACCTTGAACATCTTTCTGAATGGTAAGCCCTTTTAAAAGCTTTTAAATTAGGGACACTTGTATTTCCCAGTCCTTTTCTAAGTGAAGAAATTGTTTGGTTTGTTGGATCTTCAAGCAGATAATTTTAAACTCAAGACTGATCAGAGCACTCTAGCAACCCATTTTCTCTTGGTCCAGATACTGACTTAAGTTTCTCCATGGCACTTGCTACCACTGTCCTGTGCAGAAATAGTTCCCTCAGCATGTGTGCTCCACGAGAAACCTGACACCTGACACAGAACAAATAACAGGTATTGAAAGGCTGAGGGCTCATGCAACACACTTCAATGAAACCTCAGCAAGGAAAAGTAAATATCTACCCTAATATAATTATAAAGGTAATTTTGTATTCTATTCTTTTACATTTAATATTAATATAAAATAAAACAAATAAAAAAGGTAATAAGTAAATAACCTTAGTGGTTCCTAATTAAAAAGACATAAAGACATTCTGTTATGCAACAATACTCATGCAAGTTCCATTTTCCTTCTTGACAAGATACATATCCTAAACCAGCTGATCTACTACACTCATCCCTGCAGTTATCTTTTTATGGAAACATACAGTTTTCCTCCAGTTCTCTATCCCAGCAGAAGGCTGAGAGTTGCAGCCTCTGCATCTTGTCAGACTGGGGGACTTCACAATGATGCTCCAAAGCACACATATTGCTTAGATATGAAGTCTTAATGGTAGTTTATTTTGTTCTCCAGAGGACTTTAAAATTTGCTTTTGTTTTTATTTATTTTTTCCAGAAATGACTAAAAAAAGTCCCTACTTTTAATTGCAAGCTACAAGATAATTACATGCATGAAAGCTTTCAGCCCTGAAAATACATTGTTTGAATTTGATGAGTGTGTGCAAACAAGGTCATAATGGAAGTGACCTGCCATTTGTTATTGTTTGTTTTTCAGTAAAAGTTTCTTAGAAATAGGTTGGTTGCAATTCTAATGAAAGACTCTGAACCCCCTTTTTTACAAATGTCTTAAAATTAAAAACTCATATGGTTCTAAGTAATTGTTTGCGTGTATTCTCCTACTAACATTACTTTCATCATTTTTGTCCCAAGGAGGGAAGAGAGGGAAGACTATCACATAAAAATGCACCTTTCCAGCTGAAGACACAACTGTTAAACCTGTAATTAAAAAATTTCCTTTAACCACAGAAGGGCTAATAGAAGTGTGACAGTTTCCTCATGCCATGGAGAAAAAGGCTTTTAATATTCTCTAATGCCAATGAAGGATACAAAGGAAATTAAGTCAGTTCTGGAAAGCACTGCTTCTAGGCTGGTGAGACTGTCTGATGCCACTGGTCCTTCAAATCAGTAGTTTAGCAAAAATTACTAAAATGGCCCCAAATCAACAACATGCATTTTGTAGGTAGATTGTGGTGCCCACATATCACAAACCGAAGACTAGGCTGTCAGCATCATTCATCTATAAGCTTTTAGGGCCAAAACACACTCTAGAGTTAGTCTGTTTTTATAGGTATCATGTATGCCTTTAAACCTGGTGTTACTAAGATTAGTAGACATCTGTGGTTAATCCCTCTAGTGATAAATATTTACCTATTAACACACTTATTTGTTTTCACTTACGAATGCACGGGATGTAGAAAGGCAGTAAAAACACTGCAGATAGGATCAGCTCAGATCCTCTCTGAAGGATTCAACTGAGTTTTCATGTAAGACTGACATAAAACTGCAGAATTGGATGGCAAAATTAAGATGGTGTACAAACTGCTCAATATAACCGTATTTTAAAGAAAGATTTACACAAAACCCATTAGTATTCTGCATGACTGCTGCAGTTACAAGTGATCATTAACCTCTGCACATCATTTAAGAGTTTTATTTAGTAAAAATTATAAAACAGTGACAATGCAGTAAACATGATACTGATGTTCTGAGGCAGCACATTACAGTACATATGCACAGCTGGGTAAATCGTAATCCGAATGTTACAGTCCTCAAGTATTACTTCAAATCACTATGATGAACATTGGAACGAGTGAGATAGGACAATATGCATCCACTAAAAATACATTTTTGGAGAGAGAAAATCTGACAGTACAAATAAGGGGGAAAAAAATCTTCAAAAGAAAAGGCTACTTTATATGTCTTAAATCTCAGGACTCTTAATTAAACTGTTAATCCCCCATTCAATCAGCTGTGTTTGGACAACATCCCAAAAACAAGTGAAATGCTCCCAAGAGACACATATTTACAGGAAGCTCAATAAAAAAGGTAACCAGGACTTTTTTTCTTTTCAAAAAGAAATATATCTTTAAAGACAAAAGATTTCTGCAAAATGCCACTTGCTACATTGAACTGCAAGTCATTTGCTTCCCCCACAAGCAGGATCTGAGTGTGTTGCAAAGTGGAGGAGTGATTTGCTTTCACTGCTTAATAACCATCTCTCAGACTAAGTAAAGAGTCATATTGACAGAATCTGAAAGGGGTCAGGCTCTGCATACAATCTGCAGGTCTCAAGGATGAAGGGCAGAGCTAATAGCAGATAGGGAGGACAAACAAGTCCTTGTGATGTGTTTCACAAGGGATGCAAGAATGTGTGACACTTGGATACAGTTGCACGTGTTATACCCTCAAATTAAGAATGGCCACCGTACTCTCAAAGACATGTATCCCTCTGATGGCCAAGCAGATCTTGACTGACCCTTAAATCACAGGGGAGGAAAAAAATCAGGTTTATACGCAGAGATGACCGTAGAAGCCTATATCCCATGCTCCCATTCACCAGACACCAAATGCTGGAGAAATTTAACTTTTTTGCCTTTGAAGTTCCACATGCATTCAGTTTAAGCCCAAATGCAGAACTCTCCTAGTTCTCTCAGGTAGCTTCATAACCAAATTTATACGTTAGTCTTACGGGGATCTCTGAGGGTGTGGCTCTTCTTGTCCCTTTTTTGAATGTGCCCTGTACACATAGGCAACAGGAATTCTTGGAGAAAGGCATCAGCATCCAACAGAAAGCACATGGCAAAAATGTCAAAGTGCCTTTTGCACGTTGGTCTGAACACGAAAATAAAGCAAATGCTATCCTCTACCTGAAAGGATTTAAACACAACTTCTTAGAAACATACTTGAATCCGATTTTTCATGTGAGGACTGAAACACCTCTTACCTCTTCTGCTGAGATGTATTTCATATTGGATGGGGCTTTGAGCAACCTGTTCTAGTGGAAGGTGTCCCTGCTCACGGTAGGAGGGTTGGAACTAGATGATCTTTAATGAACCATTCTATGGTTCTATGTTAAGCAATCAATGCATAAAAAAAATAACTAGTCACAGGAAAAATTGCTGGAACAAAAAATCTCCATCTTTTAAAAAATATGCCTTTAAAAATAGGCTTTTACACACACCACTATTAGGCCTGATATACTGGTCTGTTTGAGGGTATAGCTTTAATTTCAGGCAGAGAAAAAGCTTAGACTTTTAGAGCTATTTGGAGCTCTTTCCTGCATAAACATGTGCCTTACACAAGGAAGGTGAAGGTGGTAACTCAGTCGTGCCTCTTCCTCCATTTACATTTGAAAAGAAGGCTTGAAGTTTTCTTAGAAATATCCACCTTTAAGAAATAATTTCAGGCCCTAGGCTTAAGGCAGAAATCATGCTGATCAGAAAATGATATGCATATTAATTATGGGTGGTTTCCTGCTGAGCTCAGTAGCTGAGCCTGCTCTCAACTCTCCAAGCATTTTTTATTTAGACAGCCAAAACTCCTGGCTCAGGTTTCTGAATGCCATACTGGAAATCAGCACCTCAAAACCAGAGCATATCTGTAATGTAGTCTGTCCCTAACCACGCCTCTACAAAGAAAATACCACTGCAGTAAGTCAGTAAGTATTTCAGGATATTCATGTTATTTAATATACACAGACTCTCAGAAGGACTGAGCTTCTGATCAACTGCCAGTCCTTTTGCCATTAGGGATGAAAGAAGCAGTGATACTTCAGAAGACAGAGACGCAGAGAACAGAAATCAAAACGCAGCATGATTTTCTGGGATGATTCCTGACCAGCTCCTGCACGTAACAATGATGCCGCAACCTTCAGCATAACTGAGTGCACTAAGGAGTTATTTATGGACTGCTTAACAGCCAAGAGACACTAAGAATCTTCACAATGGTCTGTCATAGTCTGAAAAATTTCAATAATGTGCCCTAGCCCATCCTCCACTAGGCATCTTGCACCAACATTAAGGAACAGTCCAGTCCTCTCTAGATCATATGTTTATAGTGTTTAGGTCAAGGAAATTCCTCTCGGTCAGCATATGTAACTCCCACAGATGCCAGCCACAAAGGGACCACAGTTGAGGAAAGAATCTCTCTCCTATTAAGTTTTCTGACTATGCTGGGTTTTTTTCCTGAAACTTTATTTTCTCAATTATAATTGGTCTCTTGAAAGTGGAAGAAAGGGGAAGCAGACAAAAGAATAGCTCAAAAATCGTCACATGTTACAGGGGTAAAGCTTAGAGACACTTCATGGAGTAAACATGTGGCAGCCAAAAGCTGCTGTCATTTTTAACAACTGTTGATATGCTGAGGTTTTAATGAAATGAATAAGACCCGGATTCTTCTGGATCAGCAGGCATCAAACAGTACAGCTTTGTTGCTGACCACATTCCATTTACTCTTAGAAGCTGCATATAAGAACAAAAATTTAAAAGAGCATTATCAGGTTTAATTTTCTTCCTCTCCATTTTTAAAAACACACAAAAGCCTCATATGGAATGTTATTGAGGTAATATTAATACAGTCAGCGACTGATCCATAAAGCATTATTTATCAGGAAAACTGTTAATTGTTCAGCTATAAGCACAAGTTAAAAAAAGTCTTTCTCCTTCTTCAGGTCCCATTGGAACAGGCAGCTAGGTACAACGAATAGTAGTTTGGTCACTGATGGTAATTTCAAATCTGCTATAAATCCAACAGATGACAGGACACACATAGTTCCTTCTATATCTCATCTAGCTATCAGGCCTTCTCAGACTAAGCACTACCCTACTCTACGTCAGCACTTCCATGTGTAATAAGAGCCAGACTCCTCTACGTAAAAGATTACAGGAAGGCCCAGAGGGACAGAACTAAAAACTCTACACTGAAGAATCTAAAATACCCCAGGAAATACATCTGTGTTCCTCACCACCCTTTTATACTGAAGTTTGTCTTCCCTTTGAGTAGGATCCACTGTGATAACCTCTTGAAAAACAGTGTGGTTATGCCTCTGTCAAAAGGAATTATTCTCTGATCTAGCTGAGCAGAAGTTTTCGTTGTCCTACAGGTCTACACCATGGGTGTCTAGAAGGATAAAAACTGTGGAAGATGCTACCAAATAAGTCTGTTAGGATCTATCTTGGAAAAGCTTCCTTTTGCTCCAGGTTGATAAAAATTTATTACCGAAGCTGAAAAAAAAATAATAATAATACACAAGTAAAATACAATGTGTTGGGACAAATTCACCTAATTTAGGTAGAGGCTTTTACCTCTAACGTCAATACAGATACAGGCCATAACAGACAGACTTTGGATATAACTAAACTGCAGGACTCAAGAGAGCTTCCAAGTATGGGTTCTGGCTAATCAGAAAGCTCAAGGTATGCACTCTCCCCTGCTTAACTGGAAAGGAATATGGACATGTCATAAAATCATAGAACCAGTTTTGAAAACCAAAAAGATTACATCAACAATATGTAGACAAAGTGGGAACTATGGCACGATCAGCAGGGGTTTCACATGAAGATCTGCACCCACTGGTTTCCCATTAATTGCTGCTGCAAGTCAATCTCAATGCATTTCTCACCAGCTAAATAAGTAATGCAGCACAGAAAGAGCTGAAATCCTATTTAGGCTACACCTGATAATCCATCTTTCATCCCCAGTGTGATTCTGCATAATTAAGCCTGTTGGGTGTGTACAAATTAAGGTCTGACATCTTCTATTCACTTTTATTAACTTACAGTAACTCATGGTTACTTGTAACTGCAGTTACTGTAAGTTACAGGTACTTGTAGGCTAATGAAATCCCTAGGCAATTTTTCAAGTGTACAGACTTTAATTTTCCTTTATAAATAAACAAAAATTAATAGTTATTATATTTAATATATAAAATAAGTAAATAAAGTTTAATTTTCCTAGAGTCACAGTTATGAAGGGTTTATCATTGCTTTACTTATTATCAAGAAGTCAAATATAAGTCTACCAGCCCTATTCAGACAGGTTAAAACACAGATTTTGAGTATGCAGTTTGTGCTTAAAACCAGTATAGCCTGAAGGTAGATATCCATTTGGAATCCTTGCAGACAACACTAAATTTGGGGGAACAGCTGGCATACCAAATAGGAATTCAGAGGCACCATTAAGAAACCTGGGGGCTGGATCAACAGAAGTCTCCTGAAGTTCAGCAAGGGTAAGGCGTGAGTTCTGCAGCTAAGGCAGAATAACCCCAAGTGTCTATGAAGGCTGGGAACAAACTGTTGCAAAGACACAGGGGTTACAGTGGATGCCAAGTAAAACATGAGGCAGCAGCATGCTCCCAAAGTAAATAAAGCAAACTGTATATTGCTTATATTAGGAACGTGACCAGCAGATCAAGGCTCTGCTTCACGCCTGCAAGGATTTGTGTCTCCCACAATTCTTTCTCTGTCTGGTTCTGTATGTCTCAGATCAAGAGGGATACTAAAAACTAGAGACAGTCTAGGACAGAGCTATCAAGATGGGCATGTTCCCACAAGAAGTAAGAGGAGGCTGGGGGCTTCTTTAATCTGGCAAAGAGGAGGCTAAGGGGGGGCCTCAAGCTACCTGAAGGGATGTTACAAAAACTACAGAGGCTTCAAGTAGTAGCTACACAAAGTCACAGCCGACCTGGTTCAAGTGTTGCCAACAGCCCTGCTTCAAAATCCTTCCAAATGATGATTCTGCATTTCTTGTATCAATCTGTTCAAATTTCAGCTCAAAACAACTTCACTCTTTCTACTACAGGACTTATTACAGTGCCTCCAAGTAGGACATGCTTATTACAGGTACGGCCAAGTCTTGCAGTATGACTTGCTTGGTCTAACTAAAAATTAGCAGAGCACAGATTGGAAAATTCCTGATCTGACTATTCCTGTTATCTACCTCTCAAACAACAAATCTTTTCCTTTTCTTTCCAAACAGGTTAAGTACCTTTTTGTTCTATAAAACAGGAAATGGTTTGGGGCCGAAGAAGGAAAAGTCTCAAACACAAGTAAAAAGTACTCCTTTTCCATCTAAAATTATTCCATTTCACTTGCTAATAAAACTAATTTTTATTATGAGATTCTTGTATTGCATTTACTCAACAGTGCATATATTTTTGGTACTGCTTTAATTCCCACATATATGAAGACAAAATTTATTGTAAAATACCATGGAGGCTAAGTCTTACTATTGGGAAAAAGCAACTTGCTGAGTATGCCATAAAATTATGTTGACTTGGTACATATGACACAAATGGAACACAAGCACCACAGAGGTGGTTTTGTGAACTGTTTACTAGTAGAGCTGCAAAAGTATATTAACTGTCCATATTCCTATTAATGCAAGCAACTAGGAACTTCCCAGACTATTAATTGTTAGGAGGTGATACATATATAATGAAGTAATTATCAAAATACCTATAAACTTTACATTTTAAAGTGAACAAGGAGTTTTGGTCTGAATATAGGCCTTTGAAAATGCTAGTGTTATTATAATGCATTTTGCACCTTGATACCTCTTTTAGTGATGTAATATCACACTAGAACACCACATTTAGGAGCAAATGTTTCCACATATATCAAACCAATATTTTTTTGCACAGCATGCCTTTCATTTGTCATGCTACTTATTTACTTTCACATTTCAGAGTTCAAGGTAAAAACCTAGTTTTCACCTAATTTCTATTTCCCCATCTGGGTCAATAATAACCTTCTGCAATACATTAACTTTACATCCTGAATGAAGGTAGGAGTAGAGAGGAAGGCAACTTTTTACAAGCCACTATCTTGGTCTTCTTGTTTTCACTTTTTTAAAGAAACAGATGGGAGGGGGCTAAATTTGAGCTTGGTTTTATTTATCTGCTTCACTTTTTATGTAGATAAAATTGTTCATAAATATTATCTTCACTCTTGCACTTAAAAGGCTATTTAGATGAATTAGTGTTTATAGATACCTCTGAAGAGGATTTTTTTTAATGACAGAGTTCAGTGCTCTTATCTTTTCAGTAACTGTCTGTTTGTCACCTGTTGCTAGCACATCTACCTTTTCTCTCTAATGCATGGGAAGTCAGATTTTCTCATCTTTATCTGACATCACGATACACTGAACTGACTAGTCTCTTGAGAATTCAACTCCTAATTCCCTCGTGCCACAAATTCTCCAGTGTACTAATCGTGTGCAACTTTTTCTGGCTTCCACAGATGTGACTCACTGCAAAAAAACCCCTGCATGCAGATCTTAAAGCTGTTAATTGTACTAAACCACGATGAATATTTAAACATGAGGCTTTGTCAAGTCATCTCAAATATGAAGGCACCGTGGGCATCATTTTATTGCACATCACTTTATTACCCATTATCCTATGGTCATTTATGTCCAGGCAGAATATAAAAGCTACAGTTTGGGCCCAATTACCATCTTAAATCAAATCTGCAGTCTCTTTACGCATAATGCAGGGCAAAGGGGAACTGAGGCTACAATCTCACTACACAGAGGCTTCAGCAGCAAAGCTGGTTTCAACAGATTACCTTTTCTAAATGCCCTGCAACAAGGTCACTTAAAGCACTGCAATACAGTGTCACTTAAATCTACAACACACACTTAAACCTGTCATTTGTTAGAGTATTCTGTACTCAATTTAAAGAAGTCATGTCTCAGCACTGAATAAAAAGTTTTACTTTCATTAAATTAATGCCTCAATGCCTCTTTATAAGCTGTGTCGAGCATGCAGATCTTTCATGTCAAAGCAACTAGACTTTCTTGTCTGATGGTTTTATGTTAGATTACATTAGATGAAGCAGCAGAAACATCTAAAATTAAAAGATTCAGATGATATGTTGAATTCTGGGGACAAATTAATTCTTCAAATACAGAGCAGAATAGCATGCTCATCTAAACAAGCAGAATTGGGCTTCTCAACAACTAAGCCTTGGAAAATCCAACATATGCTACAAGATCAAAGCCTAAGCAGTAAAGAATCTGTTATGTAAACACAATAACCACAATGGACATCAAAACCCTCCTCTGATTGTTCTTTGAGATTCCAGCAAGTAAGTGTTGAAACAAAAATTGTCAAAATATGAATATTTTAATTCCAAATTGTGATCAAACTCAGAAGAAGCCTTTTTGTTATAAAGCTGCCTTTTCAAGAAGTCAGGAAGCAAAAAGAAAGAAAAAAATGAGGAGCTTGCAAGAATTCCTGAGTTTTCAAGTTTGATATCAGATTTACATCTCTGCCCAAAGAGAGTTCAATCTTAAACTGCAAGCAGGCTCCTCAGCATATTTTTGATTGTAAGAAATAAATTTCTGGTAATGGTAAAAAAAATTAATAGGCTCACCTATTTATTTTTTAAGAAATAAAAAGGGTCGAACAGAAAAGCCTGTGTTTCAAAAACCTGCCACAGATTGTCATTTTTTAAATGTGCCCATTGACCAGCTTTCAAAAAATCCAGCAAGTTCTTTATGTACAGCCAAAGATGCTATTTTGTTAATGACCACTTATGATTTTAGAAATAAAGCAGTTTAGTTTAGCTAAGTATGCTCACTTGCAAGAGATACCTCTCTGTTGTGACCACTAAAGTACAGAAAACTGTTCAGAACTGGAACAGCTAAAAGCAGGCTAAAAACAATCCAGTAGTCCACAGCTGTTGCTTTTTATCAGAAAGCCTATTTAATACCAATTTAAAGAAAAAAAGAAATGTAAAACAGGCCACCCCTTGCTAACGTGAAGTGCTGTATTATCTAGGGCATTTCTCTCTCCAGCCATCTGTTTTGAGCTGGGTACATGCACAGAACTCAAATTTTATGTTAACAGGAGAACCCTACCCATCTTTTCCAGAGACTGTATGAGAAGTCTTAAATTCTACCTTGTTCTCAACAGCCAAAAAAAGAATGGTGATACCTTGTAAAGGGAGAAGTTCTGGCCTTCATAAAGATATGCAAGCACTTCAGATAATTTCTGGGATGAAGATGCATTATGAAAAAGTGTATTGAACTGCTTTTTGCTTCTCTCCACCACTCCTACCTTCGGAGAACTAAGTGTCCACACTAGTATATATCTGATTAGAAGCATAATGTGTAAAAAGTCTTGCAAAAACGAATTCCTAACATTTTCCAGGAATATCAGAAAGCATCAAAAGCCATCATCTAATGGCTACAACAAAGCGAGTTTCTGAAACAGAGTTTTAAAACCTCCTTTTTCCCTATGCTGCTACAAGATAGAACAAAGGTCACTGTATGTATATTAATAGCTTATGGCACCGTGCTTATTATTCCTTTTACAGGAGGATGTTCTAACATGATGATCTCCATGTTAAATTGGTTTCTCCTTTCATATAACAAATTATACAAACTACATACACAAACTACATAATTCCACCAATTTTAAAGAAAAAAATCAAGTTCACCAAATCATTTTCTTTACCATAGAATATGGCTCTTTCTTAATATAGCAAGTTCCTTCAGATGCTATGTATTAGTTTAGCATCATACCTAGGAATGAAAGACATGTAAGCAGTGCTTCTGACGGTAAAAAGTGGTCCAACGTCTGCCATTCTTTCTCCAATTGTACAAACTAGAGAGCCAATATTACTATACCTTGAAAGGATGGGGTAATGCACCATTTTACATGGTTTCATCAAAACAGGACAGCTTAAGCTGCACTACAGCCGAGTCAGAAAAGCAGGAACCCAATGACTTCAGTGGCACTCAGTGTGGGCTTTGTGTGGGTACAAGAATGCTGTATAAATAGCATTTATACAAATAGGGGCCAATTCTGTACAATTTCTTTCCTCCAAGATACATTCTTTCATATATTCTCACTTATTGTACATTAGGCAAAACTGAAATAAGATTTTAAGCTGGCTATAGAAAATTGCTTCACCTCTTGAAATTAGAAAGTTGCGCATCAGTTTTTCAATTCTTTCCCTAACAATGATGGTGAAAAAGGCAGATTATAAAAGAAGCTGTTATATATTTAACTAATAAAGACAGAACCTGAGGAGAAGAGAGAGTATGAGATGGGAGGAAAGATGGAAAAGAACAGGTAATGGAAGAAAGCTGTTGTAGAAAACTGGGTAAAGAAATAAAGAAGCCTGAAGAAATAGGACAGCTGTGAAAGACAGTGTAAAGAGTAAGAAAGGATTATTAGGCAAAATAGAAAAGACTTTTAGAAAGTAAGTACATTGCAACATCAGATAGAGAAGTGTGGGTTTTGCCTGGAAAGTGCATACTATATTTCAGGCACTACTGTATTGATTAGTATCTTTATCTGGACTGAAGCACCATTGTCCTATAAACAAACAGGTAATGGGATTTTTATTGCAAAAGCTTAAACAAAAAATAAAAAAAGGCCAAAAAACCCCCCATGAGCCTGCTTGGTTCCTGTGAACAATCCCTTATGAACATGTTCCTTCTCTTTTTCTCAATCACCAATGTTTCCCTGCTCTTCCCCAATTCCATATGGCAGGAGCCAGCATATATGCCTATATATTCTCGCTGAGTTTTGCAGAGAACTGAGTAAGGAAGCCTGTCAGGTTTTGCAGGATGACAGCAAATGTATCTGTATAAAGTGTAGTAATGGACTTCTAAATTAATTTGATCATGCCGGACATTTTTACAAGGAACATGTTCACAGACCAGTTTTCTGTTGTGGTTGTCCTTTTTTT
>NW_020898046.1:285778-352712 GCF_003984885.1 Neopelma chrysocephalum
CCCCTCTCAGAGATCAACATCCTGATCCTAAAATCAGATTGATGCATAAACAAGGGAGAAGAAGGAGGAAAAATAATGGCTACTAGTTACTTAGGAGAGAGGGGGAAAAAAAGAGAGAACAATAAGCATGAAAATGCCTCGTAACTGTTCACTGCTGTTCCTCTTGATGGTCACGTTCACTTCACTCACTGTTCACTCCCTTTAATTTGCTCACTGAAGTTCAGGCAGGGTGTCTTCGGTATTTGTACAACAGGGTTCTAAATTGGCAGCAATTCAGTGACATCCAGCGCGCACAGTGAAAGACTGTGAAGGAACAGTGGTCATATATATAAGATGCTATTAACAAGTACAGCGGACTCAGTAAACTGACTTCAGTCAGTTCCTCCAGAGGCCCAAGAGGGGTAAGTTAAACATTCTGTGGACAGGGAAGATTTAGACAAGAAAGATGTGTACAATCCTGCTTCGGTTTCAAAACCCTTTTCTCTTCCCGTGCTTTGTTCCTGCTGTCAAGATAAAACAGTGTTTTGATATAAGGAAATTGTTCCAAAGCCTTCATGTAGCGCAAGCAGCTTTTTGGCAGTACTGAACTTAAGTTCTGCCTGCAGGGTACTGGGTGCTGTTGACAGTGAGCACGATGGGATTTCTCCACAGAGAAGGGATACAGGAATGAACTTAGCAAGGCTGGAGAACGGAAAAGGTATGCTACTGGTCCTGTAAATAGTGGCATGTACTGTAAGGTAACATTCAAGGCTAGAAGAATTAAAACAGTCCAATTAATTTAAATCACTGGACTGTCATATCCAACATCAAAGATATTTATGAAACATCTGATATTTATGAAAACATCTGATATTTATGAAACATCTGATATTTATGAAACATCTGATATTTATGAAAAAGAGCTAGGCTTGCAGCATTTTCATCTTCCATTCACAAAGCACTGTCATAGAATTAATCCATGTGGTATAATGCCATTTTATTTCCAGTCTGGGTATAATTAAGGGTAAAAAGGGGTAGAATAGAGTTTGTGAAGTGCTAGGTACAAGAGTTCTTTTCCAACTGTAGACCTCTACTGTACAGAAGATAGGATGAGAGAAAGATGAGTGTTCTGTTGTATCTGCCATTCTTTTTGGACTGATGTATTCTAGAGGTAAAGACAATTACTGAAAGGTAAAGAATGTAATAAGGATGGGGTTTTCAACTGCAGGTTTTGTGCCTGGTTGCTCCATGTTAGTACATCAGGAAGGCCATAAGTGCACAGGCAGCTGACAGTGGATATGAGAACTCAAGACTACCAGGAGATGCTAAGCTGTCACATCCCCATGTCTCCCAAACACAGGCCTGTTCCCCACAGGCTCACTGACAGCCTCAACAAATTTCTAAAAGGTTTTGTTCTTTCTCTTCATGTCATCCATCCTATACTGCTTAGCCGCTCTCCTCCATGAATCACAGTCTTCTCACTCAGTCTCCATCTCTCAGTCCAGCCTTACTCCCAAATACATTTGCAGAGCACAGGCAGTAAGCCTGAAAAAAAGGCTGCTATTCACCATGTGAGTTTAATGACCTGCTTAACTGGGTTTAATCAGAAATGACTTGTCAAAACTGAGCCAACTGATAGGAAGGGTCAATAAAAAAATTAAATTATACACAAGTTTTGCATATGTCTCCAAAATCATTGTGTCTGTCAGGCTGGTAAGTATCAGTGGACGGAACCAACTGACAAACTCAAACACTGATTAACTTTCATGAACCTCCCTGAGTTATCACTAACACGAATTAATAGCTCAATGTTTTAATAGAAGCTCAGAATTGGCTTATGCCTCAGATGTTGCCATAACACATGACTTCGTAGCAGTAAGCTTGTAAGAGATGTTAAATATTAGGGAAATGGGACCTAATATTGAAATGGATCACTGAAGATATTTCCTTCACAGGAGTGTGATTTTTTTTGTTTGTTTTCCCTGACTTTTCAGTGTGTAAATGTGATTTCTGTTAGAGGTTTCTGTCTGACCTATAAATGAAAGTCATGCAAGCATTTAATTTATTTTAAACTGCAAAGTTTAACACAACTTTATACATGCATCTACATTGTCTCGATTAATGTGTATGGTTAATTTCATCTACCTCAGACGTATACACATTTATTCCCTGATATTTCTTATCATAATTTGTGAAGATACATCTGAAAGTGCTTCAAGTCAGAGATATTTCTAAGACATGTGCCCTGCCCGCACACACACTTGTACAGTTCAGGCATGCTGTATTTATTTGCAAGTCCCAGAGCATCATGCACTAAATTCTGTCCTTTATCTGGAGTCAAATGAACAGCAGTTATCTGGTTTATAGATTTGACAAATTCTTCTGGATATCTGCCAGCTTTATAATCTACTTGAACTATAGCTTAAGAACAGTATGAGATCACCGGGGTTTCTGCACAACTTCAAAGCTCCCTAAGCTAGAGCTGTGCAGTTCTCAGGCTGAATAAACGTTGCCAGGCTATGTGCACAGCTTTGAGGCTCCTTGAACCACAGTCATTTGTTTCAGAGGGTTTACAAATTCTATTAGGCATATCTGGAGCGCACGTAAATTCTAATATACATCATCTATTTTTTTGCACTAAAAGAAACTTCCACATTCAGAGATACAGGGCTTTTAACTGTCATTTTACTGTACCAAAACAAATTTCATTTAGTTGCTATTATAATAAAATTTGTAAATAGAAACAATTTTCTATACCATATTTAACAAAAAGAGGCCCTGGGAGATTGTCCTTTCAGTGAAAGCTGCTACTTTTAAAATCCCTTACTAGGAAAAGCTAATTAAAATAAAACTGCCATTAAAAAATAATTCTCCATTAGCTGGAGAACATATATTAACATTTTAAGACACCTAATTTCCAGAAGCTTAGATGGAGTTCCTAATCTATTTTAATCTGGAAACAAGTTAGAATCTGTATCAAGACAGCACGAATGCTCATTTTCTCAAACACATCATGTGAACAGACCCAGGTGGACTAGTCAACAGTGGAAAGTGGGTTTTCTCTTATGTAAGTAACTGGGTCACTGTCTAATGTCCCTTTGTTATGGTAAAACATGAACTTCATCCTGTGATACAGTTAAGAAGGGATAATGACCAACCTCCTTGACAGATGCCACAGATGAATCTCCATAGCTTTCTCTCCTGTCAAATGGTAATGACATTATTTTCTCCTTTATTGAGCAAATGCTAGTTTATGCTAATCTCTTCTTTTTGTTTTACATATTTATTAATAATTAAATTCTGACAACTTTCAAAAATAATTTAGCTTTACTTGAGGAAGATGGAAAATTACATTGAGTCTTCTCAAGGACTGTCAACAGCAAACAACTGCTACTACAAAAAAAAAAAAAAAGAGTAAAATTTATCTGATTATTTATATTACCCCAGCTATTTTCTTAATATTGGGGGGATGGGCATAGAGTAGAACTCCTCCTTTTTTCCTCCTATTTCTGTCTTCTGTTGTTCTGTTCATCTATCTTTCCTCTACTTCTAGTATTTCTCTCCCTTCACGCATTTCCCTTCAGGGATTTTTGTTCTCTTCTCTTCTTGTCTTGTTAGCTTTCTCATTTCCATTATTACTGCTTTGTTTCCTTCAGGTTTCAGCTGTTCTTCTGCCCTTTCTCTTTCCACTTTTAGTTTGATGCTAAGGATGTTCCTCATAGACTTCTGAAACTACCTCTGAATATTCTGTTCTCAGGAAACCTACTTGTGAAAGAATCCTTTAACCTAAAGCTAAAGACAAAATTTGTTGGTTTCAGTCTCACATAATAACAGAAGATCACAAACACTGGCCTGAACACAGGAATTTATTCACCGCAGAAGGTCAATCAGAAGTAACCTAACCTCTCTGCTGCTTCAGAAGTATACTTCAAGGAGCATCAGTGAAGCAAAAGAGGAGCACTCTAAAAGCAGTTTCCTTCATGTTTATGTTTTAAAAGAGAAGACTTTTGCCAAAATCAGCCTTGTTTTTTTCAGAAATGCTAATGCAAAATGTTATACTGGCTTAAACTGGTATATTCTGGCTGTCCAGAACTAATATGCTGGTGGTTTTAGAAGCCTCACTGTTTAAACAAAACCTTTAAAAGAATTACAAATTATCTTTTTTTGTAATTGACATATCTCTTCTCCAAGCAGTTTATTAGTTGGACTTGCATTTCTTGTAAAAAAACTAGCAAAAGAGCTCTGATGATGGAAGACTTTTTTCATTAGCTTTCATTTCTCTCATCTAAGGCTACTGATTACAATTTTTTAATCACAAACATGTTAGTTTATCCCTATCTTCCCAAAAGCATTATTGTACACAGCCATGCCTGAAGCTTCACACCCTCCTGCCTCCTCTATTTCATGAACCAACATCCTGAAGACAGGCCGTGGTTTGTTACACCCTGCTCTGTGGTTCACAGATGGTTGCATACGCTAATTCTTATGGGAAACTGGGAGAGGAAATTGAGTATATTTGGGGGAGAGGGGCAATATAAATCCTTGTTCTGACAACAATGCAGATAAATGGACAGTACTTAAATCCATCTACACTACAGACTGGGAATCTTACATATCTTGTCATTGTGCTCTTAATGCTAGGTATTGTAAAGAGAGTCTAGCAGGCTGCTTTCGCAGTTTGTTGCCCAACTAGGCACCTAAGTTAGAGGAGAGACTGCCTTCCACTTCCTGCTAACAAAACTAGTACTCTCAAAATGGAAGAATACTTTTATAAGCTTTCACTACTACAGACTGTAACTGACACTTCAAGCAAAATGATAAGTGCCGCAAAAAAAATTGCGTCCTGTATTTGTATTCTGCATACAAACACTTTTATATGGTGTTTCTCCTCTTTTGGGTTCAATGGATTACTGTTGAGTGGTCAAATTGCAACTGAGTTCCTAATTTTTATTTTATTAATTTATGTGCGTGGAATAATTGCAGCCTGCTTACAATACACTCCATGGGCCACTGCTCTAAAACAGAAAGATTTTCTTGGATACAGTGTGTTTGCATGAGTATACCAGTTATGTTTTTCGAGAGGTTACAAGCAAGAATTGACTGAGGAAATGGACCATTCATTGTAAAACTGAAGCATTACATTAATAAATGAAAAGTAAAAGCCTGTAATTGTTTTTGTAAAAACAGAACAAAAGTAGCGGTGGTGCACGTCATCTGAAGTATTCAAAGTTCTCTACTGAGAGCAATACTCAAGGCAACTTGCCTCTTGAAGCCAGAAGTTGAATACTGTTTAAACTGTACTCAGACACAGCTCTAAAAACTATAAACGCAAGAAACAAAAGTTACAATTTTGGATAGAACCGGTATTAGTGAGAAAAAATAGCTATCCTCTAGGAGGAAACAACTGCCATGATAATGTCTTCAGAGGAACACACACTTGGAAACAGTGTAGCAGAAGAGATATTTCTATACTGTAACGATAATGCAGATCCATGTATACATAACAAGCATTTTTAACTACAGAAGTCTTTTGATTGGAGTTAGAATATACCTGCTTGGGCTTCCACGTTATATCTCCAGTATAGAAACCACTTAATACTACACCAACATTCACAAACACAGAATAGACCATACAATTTACCATAAGACATTACTGCACTCTCTGCCACAAACACTTGTTTGTTGAGCATCATTTCAGGAGAGATATAAAAGCTGTTGGAAAAACAAATTCATCCTTGATTTAACTCTAAGGATTTTCAGCTTTTATGCAATGTGTTACCAAAAAGAAAGCTGTAAGCTGAATGGGGGAATCGAGTGCATTGACTGTATAAGTTTAAACACAGATCTTAAAAATGAAAAGTCATTACAGTTGCTAGCCAAGGTGAAACTGATTTCACTCTTTGCCACTCACAAGAGCTGCTGCAGAGGCTAAAGTTTGCTTTGATTTTAAAGACAGTGGAATCAGACCCTGATATGTGAAGAAGGGGGAAAAAAAAAAAGGTTCCTCAGTATTTTCACAAGCTGTATCTCTGGGCAGTTATGGACGGGTGCTGACAGATTCCACAGGAAAATTATTTCAGTCTTCCCAAAAATAATTATAACTACTCTTACTTTTGCAGCAAGCTGTAGCAGATTCTCAAGATTCTCAAGCTGTTTTCAAACTTGCCTGCAAGTGAAGCGTAGTCTCATCTAAAAAGGAGTGCTGCGCTCATTCTGCACCAGCTTTTCTGAACAGGTTTTAGCTGATGCCCTGAAGTTATTATTTTTGCAAGCCAAAAGAGCTATAACTAGACTTTGACCAGAACGAAGAGATTAACAGTCTTACTTTGTGAATGTAGATAGGAAACACATGCCAACTGTATCTTGGTGTCTTGTCTTTTCAACCCTCATGGAAAAAAGATCTTCACTACACTGTTACAGTTTTACCTAATTCTGATGAAATCTGACAGTTATTCCTTATGCCTGACCCTGGCAGCTTCTAGCTTGAATCATTCTCCAAAGGTTCTCCATTGCTTTAAAGGAGTTAAATAAGTATTTAACCCCATTTCACAACCAGAAAAACTGAGGCACTGCACTGTAACTGCTTCTTTCCATGGAAACTTCTAGTTAAAAGTGAAAGATACATGTGATCTGCAAAGAAACTACTGATATACCTAAGGCCACAGGAAGTGCTGATGTCAAACCCCCGAGGCGAATTCAGGAACTGCCACCTCCTTATGCTGGTAGAGAACCAAAGTTCCTTGCCCTCTGGACCTGCAACCTTGATCCCACCATCACATCTGGCAGA
Organism: Neopelma chrysocephalum; assembly: GCF_003984885.1. Classification (NCBI taxonomy): domain Eukaryota; kingdom Metazoa; phylum Chordata; class Aves; order Passeriformes; family Pipridae; genus Neopelma; species Neopelma chrysocephalum. Next base: position 292,545 of record NW_020898046.1, read on the forward strand.
CTGGCTGGGTCTTTGGCAGCTCGATGTGGGCACCCCGTACATATCCCTAGGATCTACACTACTGCCAGATTTCTGGAAAATCTGTTTTATGGTGGCTGTTTCAGATCGGGAGAGCTGTAGCTTTGTGCACGAGGATGAGGTGGAGAAGGCAAGACAAATTCACCAACAGCTTTGAAAAGAAAAACCAAATACCATACTTCCTAGACTCATACGGCATTTGTTGGACACTTCGTACAAGTGTCAATCAGAGTGAAACTACTTAATTAATCATCTCATGATAAAAAAGGAAGAGGTAACATGGCTGCATTTCTAGGCATGATTAATGCCCTAAAAGCCAGAGAAATACGAGGATCCTCGTCTCCCACAAACAATGAGCAAGAGATTACAAAACAATCTAAACGTACTACCCCAACTTGTCTCCATTATGCAAACAGTAACTGGGAAAGAGTCCTGGGGGTGCCTTATATAACTCCTTGCTCTGAGTCCCCCCCGGCACCGGGGGAATTTGTGCTTCCCCTAACCTGAATGCCCAGCCGGGGCCGTGCGGGAGCCCCGCGGGCTGGGCACGGCGGGCGGGCGGCACCGGCGCAGCACCCGCGCAAACTTTGCGCCGCAGGGGCCGGGCAGCGGCCGCGGCAGCGCCGGGGGCGCTGGGGGGGCTCCTCCCGGGCGGCGGCCGACGCGAAAGTTGCACCAGTCACCTCTCTCCGCCCGCCGGAGCCGAGCGGGCGGCGGCCTCCCGGGGGCAGAGGGGCGGCGGCAGGGGCTGCACGGCGCGGGGCTGGGGCGACTTACCCATGGTGCCGCCGCGGCCTCTTCCTCCTGCTCCTCCTGCTGCTGCTGCTGCTCCTGCAGCCGCCGCCTCTCCGCCGGCGCGGAGGGAGGCGCGGGAGGCGGGGGCGCGGAGCGGGGCGCGGCAGCGGCGCGGAGCCTGCGTGCGGCGGGCTATGAGTCAGGGCAGCACATCCGGGCACGGCTGGGGAGACACCCCGCCCGACCGCCGGGCAGCACCGTGCCGCCGCCGCCGGGGAAGGGCGGGCAGCCGCGCAGGGAGGAGGCGGTGCAGGGCCGGCGGCAGCGCCCCCGGCCGGGAAGGAGGCGGCTGAGGGGCGGGTCCCCGCTGGGAGCGGTGGCTACCGCCCCGCACCGCGGCCTCGGGCCTCCTTTGTTAGAGGGGCTGGGGTGGGGCCGCCAGCCGGGCTGTGGGACGGCTGGCGGGCAGGGAGGGAGGGAGGGAGTGCGGAGCGCCGGTCCGGCGTAGTATCCCCAACACATTCCCAAACCCACCGCATCCCCACGCCCGCGGCTGTGGTTGGTGCCGTCCACACATCCCACCGCATCCCCACGCCCATATCGCGCCGCGCCGTTCCTCGGTCCGGGAGGCAGGTGGGGTGCTTTAAACACGGCGAGCGCGGTGTTTAAATTAATATTTAATGATACGGACTCAAGGAGGAGCGTCTTGCAAGAAGGAGGGGATTATGCTGAGTGGGTTAATGGGTTTTTATGTGTGCTGTTTGGGTAGAAGGATCCGTGGAGGAAACTGCAGGTGAAGTCCGAGCGCTGCGTGTTTTGCTGAACCAACGTTACAGGTTTTACACTCTAAACTGAAAGACACGAGATAGTTCTGTGTGGAAGGCATTTTTAACAAGAAAATAAATCTCCATGTTCAGTGGTGCCTCTTCCTTTCTGCCCTGGGGTGCTCAGTCTCTGTCTAGCAGGGAACAATAAGGAACTGTTTGCTTTTGCAGCTCTCTCCTTATAGCGCTTTCACTGGGAACCATTTGGGGCGGAGGGCAGTGGTGAAATTAATTGAGTACCTTTTTGTGGCATTTTCACATTTTTCAATTCTTTCCATTGTGCATTCACGGGTTTACCTGAGTAAATCCTGAAGTGTGGTTAAATAGAGTAGGAACAGTGTGATAGAGGGGTTTGCTTGCTCTGTAGAAATGGGTCGGCCAGGGACAATTCAGATGAATGATGCAAAAAGAACTTTCAGTTGAATCATCCCCCACAGTGGCTTCACAAGTGACACCAGTAGTCCCTTTCACCAGAAGTCAGCAGCTGCCAGGGGTTTCCTCTCTGGAACAGGTCCCAGGAGCTTTCATGCCTATAAAAGGGCAGTGTGATGTGACAAGCAAAGAATAATTCATCAGTCCTGCGGAGTACAGACTGAACGTGTTGAGGTTTATCCATTTACTTTGGCATAGCCCTGATTCACCAGCTCTTCTTTCCTGAGGACATAGCAGAATTTTGCAGTTGACTTCAGTGGGGTTAACCACAGTATGCAGAACTTGGCACTGAAGATATGTAATTTTATGATCAACTGATATTGAAAATCAGTATGCATTTACACTGGCTAGACAACTAAAACACTTTTGTTACTGTTTTCATTGCACTGAGGCTGCAGAAAATTCAAACCAGAACACATTGGGTTTTTAACTGCAGGTTTTGTCTAACTCAGTACTTTGTAAAACACAGGATTCTTAAATGAATCTAAGTTATAAAAAGTTGTATTTTTTCTGCTTTCTTCTATCTCCAAATCTTGTCTGAAATTCATCTTTGTCTTGTGTTTTTGCCTCCTTATTTCTTTCACTCAGCAATAGATTTTGTATTGGCTTTATAGCTGTGTCCCAAATGTTTCCTCTACTTGTCTGGGAAAAAAAAAGGCAGTGAAATTCTCTTCTTACTGATCTGTTTTTGAGGGATCATGGAAGAGATATTCCACATAGTATTCCATATGGGATAAGTCCCACCTGGGATAAATCAGAGCAACCTGTGAAATACACAGGCATCTCAAGTTTACTTGCATGCCCTAACTGAAATGCACACATATATCTTTGCAAGACCCAGAAAAGTAAGACTGTTACCTGCTCCAAGAAAGAATTTTGAGGATGGTGACTTCTAAAGAGTTCTGCTTTCAAAAACACTGCCAGAAGGAGGCCTGGGACTACAGAACATCTTTGTTTATAATTGGTTTTGGTGGATCCAAAAGAACCATGCAAAACTAGGGAGAGCTTTTGTTCTTTTGACTGAATACTTATTAATTCTAGGAGAGAAAGAGAAAGCTCCAAACAAGCTGAGGACTTGATTTTTGTCAATCTCTTAGTTAGGTACAAGTTTACAAGAGAACAAAAGGGTGTTGTGAAAAAAAAATCCAAATCCAAATTAAAACTGCCATTCCTGCAGTTGAATGCAAGATCCTGTATGCATGGCTACTCATGGAGTAGTGCAAAAGAGAGAGGGGTTTTCATGAGAGGAATGTCCATCTCTAAGAGACTATACAGAAGAGCTTTGGGCCATTGGGCATAGCTATCATATGTGTACAAGATAATACACAAAGTCAGTGGTGCTGAATTTTTTTAAAGCCATCAGCACCTGCAAAGTGTGGTCCAATGATACCTGTGAGAATATCTCATTAAAAACAATGAATTTAGGATGTTCCAGATTCAGATCACTCATCTCAATTGTCCCTGATGTATTCATGAAGGAAAAAATAATTAAAAAGCAAGTTTTTGAGAAAAACTGGCAACTAGGAGCATTATACTGAGTTATTGGTGAGGTTTGCAATAGAAATCGGGTAGAAACCTGTACAAGTGTATTCTATGAGTTTCAGTAGATGTTTAATTTTAGCAATGGGGAAAAGACTAAAAGATCAGTTCATAAAAATATCCTTTAGGACAGCTTATGACTGCTTTTTTAATGCACTTCTAGTGCAGCTGTGGAAATTGAGTTGTAGAGTACAGAAATTAGGAAGTTATTAACAAGTGCTATCTCTGCACTTCCAAACATTGACTGTTTAATGTCCTGCAAGAAAATGGAAAATATTCTTTGACCTTCCAATGCTTATTACTTTATGAATTTTCTTTCTCAGATCTTGCAGCAGTTTCAAATTCTCAGCACATCTCCTCACCTCTAACATAGCAACTTCTCGAAAAGCTTCTCGCACATATTACGACATTTAATTTGGCACTAAGGCGCATGTAAGGAATATATTTTTAATTACCTCTGTACTGATGTTAGAAATCTACATGAGCAACAGGAGCATGCTGGGATGCTTGAATACTTAAGGAAATATGATGTAGTACCATAATTTAGTGGAATTCAGATAATGTGATGGGAATGGGCTGTTACAACTTGTTCTGTCAGTAATGAAGGGCAAAGAAAGCAAAAGTGTGGGTAGTGCTTTACTCCTATTAGAGGCACAGGCAACCCTTCAAATCCTGGCACCTTGAGAAATCTCAGTTCTTGTAAAACTAGAAGTGGAAATAGTGCGGAACTATCTGTGAACTTGCACATGGAAAATAGGACAAGCTTCTTCTTGAGACCTTCCTCTGATATGCGAATGGGAAGACAATAAAAGTGTGCAGAGGGAGAGTGTTGCCAGGGATGACTCGATGTTCTTCTTCCTGAAGGTAAACTGCCTCAGATTTTCCATGGGATAAGAGCAGTTATTGATACAGAAGTGAACACCTGACCTTCTTCTAATTCATTCATATACCCATACCTGCTGTGTAAGTATTCATGATAAAGCCTTTCTGGTAAGTGCTGGAAGTTGAAATTAGGAAACACCTAGCTAAGGTACAAATTTCTATCTGTGAGTGCAATTTAAATACAAGAATGGCTGACCTGGGAAAGTAAAATCTGAGAAACTCATGAGTTCTTTGTGTTTTTTAATCCCAACCTTTCAAAAAACAAAGCTTTAATCTGTCTGAAGAAAAAAAAACACCTGTATGTGAGTTTGTATGCACTGTGTGTCATGCTACAAGACTCATACAGTTACCCCTTCTGACCTGAAAATTTGGGGCTTTTTAATGATCAGTATCTCCTGCTTTCTCCATGGGGAGAATAAAAATGGCATATTGTATTTGGTGCATTCGTAACATATGAAGACAGTAGTTGTATGCTTGACTTACACTTTAGAGCTGAAGGAGTTTTCCTGCACGGTCAGAAGGGAATGTCTTCCTCTTTGCCTTCAAATTTAACTGGGTAGGGGGTTTTTTGTTTGTTTGGTTGGTTGGTTTTTTGTGTTGGTTTTTTTGTTGTTGTTGTTGTTGGTTTTTTGCTAGTGTTTTGTATTTATTATAGCTTTTCTACAGACCTCAAGAAGAAATAGGAGAGAAACTGGAGAGGAAAATAGCTCTAAAACTATTTTGTCTGTACCAAATCTGTTTGGATGACCTAGTCATAAAATCTGGGCTTAGGAAAAACTTCGCTTCCAGGTGAGATGGTAGGGGCCTTGCCTCTATTTGCCTTTCCCTTCACTATGGGAGGTGGTTTGCCAGCTGGACTCTCTGCAAATCTCACCTAACCAGCATCCAGTCATACAGCTGTCTTGAGTAGGAGAACTTGGTGGTTGCTGTTCCTCAGTCATGTTACACAGCTGAATTTGATTAAATCCTATTAGGGCTCAGGTGAGTAAAGTCAGACTAATTATGGAGTATCTCGGTTAAATTTATTGGCTTGTGATACGCAGGTGACCTAATGGCCTCTGCTGGCATTATGCTTGGAGAAGTAATTTGAGGCAGCTGAGAGGGCTGGGAGAAAAAAGTTGAAAAGGGTGAACTAGCTTTCTGGTTTCTATCACCTCAATGCAAGTGAGAACTCAACTTCCTTCAGCAAATGTAACTACCATAAAATGAAAGAAGTTAAAATATTCACCCAAAAGAGAGTTCGTCTGCAGACATCTCCAGCTGTTCTGTAAGTATATTCTTCCCAATGTTGACCAACTATCATCTCTTAATTTTAGTAATTTTCTTACTAAGTTAAAGGAATGTAACAAAATTGGAAAAAACCCTTTTATTGATTCACAATGTTTCTGAGTAAGTGCTAATATGTGATCACATTCTTGTGTAAAGGTTTATTTTGGGGTTGTTAGATGTGCAAAGCAATTATACACTGCTCTTTATTTTTAATTGTATACTTTTAGTGCATCTTAATTTGTGTAAATCACATGGTGTGAAGGGCACACATCTGCAGCAGAGTTTGCTATGGTGTGCTTTATTTTGGCATTATGGAGCATTTTATATTTAAATGTTTTTCATTACTACATAAATAATGTTACTGCTCTAGTGGGATAATTATGTCCTTTTTATTTCTCTGCTTCCATCAATTTCTCTACATTAGTGCGAATAAAAGTAAGCTCTGAAGTAACTTCTAATTTGTAAAAACAGCTTCTGACTTGATAATACTAATGGAAATAATTTGAATTCTACCTGAGCAATAATAATTGCAAGAGCAAAGCTGTAGCTACATAATGCCACTGTGTTCACCTGTTAGTGGTGCCTCAACCAAAAGAAAGCACAAGAAAAAGCACATTTTTAGGGTAGAGTTACAAAAAAGACCCGATTTGAAATCTCACCTTTTATATTTCTCAGGTGCTATAGGCAAGTTACTTTAGTCTGTGATTGTATGATTATGAGAATGGACATTCTACAACTGAGGGGTAACAATTGGTCTATTGTTCACTGTATGTATTCTGCTAGAATCAAATAGCCAAAAAAAAAGTCCAAGAAAAACCCCACTATGCTCTAGCACATAGTATTCCTCAGAGCCAAATGAAATACTGCAGTGCTTTAATAACATCAGTAAGCTTTTAGAATTTAAATAAGACCTTACAGAGATGTGTACGCCAGCCTTTCTTATTTAAATCTTTCTGCCCTTTTACAACCTTACAATTTTTTGAGCTTGGGCTTCCCCAGTGCTCTTTAGCTCTTTCTTTATTTTGACTCCATTTGCTTAGTCCTTGTCAGGAAATAATTTTGCCACATGTGACAACTGAACGAATTCTGACTGAAGTTAGGAAAGGAATATAGTATTAGCCAGATGACTCTCTTCAGAGGAACTTGCAACTCTGAGGCAATGTCTTGCCCCGTTATTGCCCACAAGATGCTAGTGTTACTCTGGAGAAAGGAATATCCAGCTGCCTGGACTGTGTCCTTTTAAAGCCTGTCTTTAGTTGAAGCAGATGAAATATGAACTCTGTGGTTTATTTAATTTTTGACTCCTTAGTACACGGATTCAGGCTATATCTTAAGGTAGCAAAAATTGTTTGGTATGTTTATATATGCAGAACCCTCTATGCTTTGTGGTTCCTCAGCTGTAAAACTGGCTATAGTTTTCACTGAATTTCAGAAACACAGCTTTCACTAAATGTATGTATGTCTATATGTTCACATATATTTAATGTATGTGTCTTTATATATTTGAACACAAATATGTATACATGCATAGCTATTTCTAGGATATCTTAAAAATATAAATTGTGTATAAACGAAAAAAGGTCTTTTTGCATTTGTGCAAATGTGAAGTAGTAAGTCTGAATACCACAGACAAAATCCTTAGGCTTTAATTTTTCAACGCTGCGGAATTAGTCATTTTCTCAAGTAAGTTACAGTCTTCACATTACTGTTGAATAGAGCATTTTGCTGCAGCTGCATACCTTCCCCCCTGCCTTGTGTTTTGTGATTTTTTTTTTCTTAATTTCGTTTCTACCCTTGAGCTACTGCAACTTATACTTCTATCTGACTGCATTCCATGACACAAATAATTAGTTACATCCCATTGTCCTGGGTCTTAGAGGTAGAACCCACTTTGCAACCAGGCAGCTCCAGGTGCAACCTGGTGATTTGAAGTGACTCTTCAAGTTGTCATTTTTCCTGGGCAAGCTCTCAAAATTCCTAGTGTGTTTGAGATTCTGCAAGAAACTTAGCCTGCAATAGCATCTGTGATGTCTGTAGCTGAAATCATGAGGTTGAGCAAACCTGAGAAGAATACTGAATTTTCAGATAGATGTTGAGTTCTGATCTGCTTGCTCTCAAGCTTCTTTTCCTTTTATTTCCTTCTACCATACAGCTCAGGAAGTTGGAGTGGAATAGCAACTTATGCTGTGAAAGTGATTAATGCATAACAACAAAGGCAGGGGATGGGTCTGTGTGTGTATAAAAGGTGCATAATGGAGCAATAACTGTAAGTGCTGCTTTAGGCAATGAAGATGCTGGTGTTCATGAAGGGATTGGCAAGTGTCTCTCAGATTTGTCAGCTGTGAATTTTACATTCTTTTTATTTTTTTTTAAATGTTGAAATCTAGGTACCAACAATGATATTGCCAGTGAAAACCACAACCATTGTAAACATCAAGAATAAACTGTCGCAATTCTATAGAAAGACAGTGCCTTGCAAAACTAGATTTAGGGAAAATCTGCACCTAGGCACCAGCAGTGAGGCAATTATCTCCTCAGAATATTTTAGCAAGTGCTTAGTAACCTTTCCTGTTCACTGAGGCTGAGAATTTCAGAAAGACAATTCTGAGGTGTTCAAATTCCCATAAGAGCTACTCTCAGGATGTTAAAGCATTTAACTCTGTCTGTAACTACTTGATAAGTTAAATCAAGATATTCGATTCTCCAGATTTCTTGGAATTTGCATACGCAGAGGGCTCGATACCTCAAAATGTTGATGTCAGTTTCTCCTTCCTTAATGCCCTTTTCCTTAAAAAGGGCATTAATCTAAATACAGTAGCAGAACATCTCAGAAGTTGTCAACTATGCCAATTTTATGTCTCCCACAAAACATTCCTAAACCAACTTTACTGAGCCAGGTTTCCCACTTATTGTTTGCCTTTGTAAGGTTTGGTCCATGCTAAAAAGTAAACATAATGATATTGCAGGCTCAAAAATTTCTTTTAGTTTGCCTAGTGGGACTGGAAATACAAAAATATTGTTGTTAAAAATCATGCCTTTGGGAACATGTTCAGTTGCCTTTAAGTTCCTCAGGTTGTACGTAAGACTTGTGTCTTCCTTGAGAAAGATTGAAATTTCACAATAAGCAGATGAATAATACAGGGCATCAGAATTGTTGATGAATGTGAAAGAGGTGGTGCTTAGTCTAGAATCTTTAAGATGATACTTGAAAGGGCTGTGAGGATGGTTGGACTTGATGGATGAAGATTCCAGGCATATGACAGTGGCCTGATAGCTGATGCAGCAGTCAGACTAGAAAGGACTAAGGTATAAGACAGACCAGACAGAAAGAGTTTACAATTGTAATGTAAAATTACACTTGAGATCAGGAAAAAAGAGTATTATTTGTTATATTCCAGGTAGTGAGAGAAAGCTGATCTGATGTATCGGGAGAAAAGAATGCAATAGAGAGACAAAAAAATCTGACATTTACCTTGCATAATGAAAAAGGATTTGTGGTCAGCTGTAGTGTTCTGACGTGGAGGGAAAGCTGCTAAGCTAGAAGACATCTGGGCTATAGCAGCAATAAGAGAGGATCACATCATAGACAGAATTGAATACCAGTGCAATTAGAAATGCAGAGATTATTTAATATTTCCATGTCTTCATTATCTATTGAACAAGCTACCAAAACAAAAAAGAAAAATAAAAGGTAAATTAAAGAGAAATCAAATCTAGACTGTTGAATCATTTAAAGATTATTTCCATCAGTATTACAGGGCAAAGTCTGGGTTATTCGTTGTGTGGAAGCCTCAAAATTGGCATAACACAAGAAGGTGCAAGAGTGGAAAGTTTCGTTGTTCTTGTCCTTATGGAGAAGAATGTTGTTGGACAGTTACGAGACTGTGACAGATTCACATTCTGAGTCCATGTGATGAAACTTGGACCTCACTTTCCAGGAACTGTACAAGTGTGCCTCTAATGTTTGGGACCACTGAGCATGACCATTTAACAGTGTACATGAAGGCTATATATTGTACAAGTTGCACAAACACTTGTGTTCACAGTCACAGCTTTGTTTTCTGAAAACTGCTAGGTACACACTTTTTCTAATAATGGGTATTAGTATACTGGTTTTACTCATCAGGCTTTCTAATTTTAAAGCTTAGAGCTGATTTGAAGTTGCCCTATTTTAGTGCTGCATATCTCTGTTAGCATATTTTTCCCACCACTGCTGCTAATTTAGCCTGTCAGGCATTGTGACACACTGCAAGACCGTGCAGGTACTTGTCATGTCTGAAAACTTCATCCCTAACAGTGCAGGTGGGGGTGGAAATCGCGACAAAGGTAATTACCATGTATCTTGATCTTCAGGCAATGGAAATTGTGGTTTGGAGTGATTTCCCTTGGGGAAAAGGGGAAGGTAGGAGTCAGAGCCTGCAGTGATGACTGGGTGCTCTCTGAATGATTTTTGGCATGATGAGAAGAGCTGCAGCAGCATAAGACCTGCAATCTGTAAGAGGAAATACAGCCCCTCAACAAGAAGTGGGGTACAAACTGGAGCTGGAAGAGAGGTGATGGGAGGGAGAGCATATAAAGAAGGAAATTTTAAAAGTTTTATGAGAGGTGTATTATATTTTAGCCTTACAAAAACGTTTCTCATTTAAATGGCAGTTTTCCATTATGCTGTACTATTGCGTTTCCTAGATATACATTACAGCTCTGACCTCCCCATCACCCCAAATGATACTGTGGTTTGCCTGTTAATAGTTACTGTATAAAAAAATGTCTCTTGATGTTAGTCTGCATTCAGGGACACCCATATATGTACCCATATCTCAGTACTTTTAGTCATTAAGGACCTCTGGAATTGAAACAAACGCTGTTGTCAACAATAAACTGAGAGGCCTTTGAAAAATTAGCTTTGAAGTCTTAAACTTCTTGCTGCAGGGCTGACCACAGCTGCACTTCTTGCACTTCCTGATGGCAAGAACTGCAGGAATGTTTAAAGAAAAAAGGGGTTTCAAGTAATGTCATGTTGCTTCATGTTGCTGAATTTTGATTTTTTTTTTTGGATGTTGCATTTGAGGTTATGTCTTATTTTTCTTTGTGTATGAAACTGGTAACTACCCAAGCTTTAAATTTTAAATCAGCTTAAGATCTCTGGTATTCATAATTAACAGACCCCAAAACTGTTTTATTTTCACAATCCTAATTAATAAATGAAATATTAGCAGAAAAAAGTTATGAACCAGTATAGTTAAAATGGTTATTTGCTTCTGTTTGCTTTGATACATTTGTCCTGCATGAATCTTTACTGCCTATTTTAATAAAGGAAGTTTTCTAAGCGCCTGTGAATGTTATCCTAAGTGGAAGCCCCTGTGAGACTGCTGCTTAGTGAAAGTATATTTCCCTCCTTTCTTGGGTTTGCATTAGTGATGATGAGTTTCTGGAGCTTTCAGCGCTCTTGCCAGAAAGATAAGGCTATCGTGTCTTTGCTGTTGTCGTTCATTATAGTCACTGCTGCTTGATGATGTGCCAAGAATAGTTCAGGGATTAGTTGGAGCTGGGCCTATGGGCACACCTGTGTATTCATGCTAATATTGTGAAGATAGTAGACTTGGAAGTGTAATTCACATGTACTATGAAGTATGTGCTAATAAAATCTGTATGTTTCTTACCTGCAAATTACACAGAGACGTAGGGCTGAAAAAATGAAAACTCCTCTGTTGCAAAACTTGCTTAAAACTGCATAGTTAGAGATCTATGCCTATGTCACTGTGTAGAGAGACAGCTTCATCTTTTTATTCCCTGTTCTTCTCCAGCACCTGCCCTCCCAGCCCCTTGTGCTGTCTCATATATACTGTAATTTTCTTAGTTCACCTTCTCCACAGATTCTGTAGGGCTGTGCATTTTGTAGGGAAGCCTGTTCTCTTTGTGCTTGTCTAACTCCAGGTGACCTCTGTGTCTCCTCTAGGATAACAATGAAACCCATGGCTCAGTTGAAGCAGCTGTGTGTTCTGGCAACATCAATGGACACCAAAGTCTAAGCTGAGCCTCCTAGGCCCCATATGGGCTCATACACAGATTCCTGTGGGATCCAAGGCTTATCAAAATTCAGAATTACAAATAGCTTATCTACATAAAATATCTGGAAGTGAGAGCAAACAGGAACCAGTGAAAGGCACAGTGATAGCATATTACCCTGATAAATTGAAAATCTTGAAAATAAAAAGTCCTTGGGTAATTTTACAGGAGGGGGCAAACATAAATAAATGGAGCCTTCAATAACTCTAACTTCTGCCTCAGAGTTTCAATGGAATATTTGATCCACTTTCCTCTTATGTCTTACTCTGCCAAATTAGAAGCATTATTTATTGAGGTGGTTGTCAGAGAGGGAGTCTAAAATAAGGGAATGCTGCACTGTGGTTCCTTGTAGGCTTTTGGACCCCTAGGTCTTTACTCTCAGACTGAAGAATTCTACTGTCCCTTAGGTTGCTTATTTTAATGGAAATTCTTTTGTTGTGCAGGGCAGATAGGATATAATGACTTCAAAATTAATTCAACATAATATTTAGCAGCTTCAAACTTTGGGGAGCTGAAACTGCCTCTCCACAAGCACAGATATTTTCCTCAGGGTCAGACTTTTGTTCTCAAAGAAGATGAGTCAAACCTTGCTAACTGGCTTTATAAAACCCTGAGCTCTAAGAATTCTGCTGTCGTGGACTCTTTTGCAGAGCTTTTTATTTCCCAGGCAAAACCTCATTTGCATTGTGGTATTGTTATGTGTTTTCCTTTGATCTCCTACTTTGGATTTCTAAGACTGAGTGCTATTTTTTTTCTTGCGAATTTGCATTGCCCCAGGATATGAGAGGTTTGTTTGAACTCATTTAATTGGCCAGTGATGTGAAAAATGATCACTTTCTATATTGAAAATGAGCTCAAATAACCCTTTCATGGAGTCCTTATAACCTACTGTAACTTTCCATGCATTTTTACTGACTCAGATTTATCTTGTCTGGAAGGAGAATGAACACTTCTAATCTTTTCCAAGTTTGCAGACATTGATTTTTGGATTTACAAGGCATCACAATAAAAATATAGAAAAATTGAAAGAAAATTAGCCGCACTCTCCAGTGTTCTAATTTCAGTGAAAATGATACAATTCCAATTAAATCAAAGGAAATAATCACAATAGATATGATGTGCCTAAGAAGAAAACGGAGTTTGTTTTTTTACATTTGATTTCATGCTGTTTATATTGTAATTTTGGAGAGGTTACCTTTTATTTACACAGAGGCTAAATTTTATAGGATGTTTTTGGACAAGAAAAAAAATATTTTTTTTATCCTTTGGAAAACCTGAATGCAAGAATCCAACCTGGAGTCTATAAAAGCTGCATGACTGGTCTTAAAAAAGAATATGCTCCATTAAGATTTTTTTTTTTATTAGCGTTCATGACATCTTAAAATTGCTTCTTGATTTATTAGAATGTTAGGGGGAAAATAAAAGTGTATACATTAAATTTGGCATTTTATACTGAAATTATAAATACATTAAACTATAACTGTTTCTTCTATCAACTTTATCGATACTTAGAGTTTTCCAGCCATCTCTTTTGTCTTGTCCCTCTGCAGAATCCTCACCTGTAACATTTTACTCTGTTCACAGTTGCCAAGCCCTGCAACTAGAGGTTGCATATCTCCTTTTAGTCCTATATAAAAGGAACTTGTCTCTACCTTGTAGGTGGGAGAGTGTTATCTTGACATTATGAGGAAAAAATGGCAATTTACTCAGCTTCCATGCTGTTCAGAATCATCAGCTCCTGCTTTTCTTTTTCTTCCCCCTCCTTCTCAGCTCTTAATTTTAGCCATGCACAAGAAATAAGCTTGGTTGTGTGGTTTGTTTTGGGGTTTTTTGGCTTGGTGGTTTTTTTTGTTGGTTTGTTTTGTTTTGTGGTTAGTTTGTGTGGTTTTTTGTGGTTTTGCTTTTAAATAATCTTCAGGTGTAGCTGGTCTGTATGATCCTATGTGTTTTAAACGATGTACTCAGGGAAGAGTGGACATAGATTTGCTATTAGGTCTAACATAGCAGTGCTTTAAACTCATTACTGAAGACTGAAACTTGTAATTGCTACGTGACAGGATCCTTGTAATGACACAGGTGGCTACATGCATTATGGCATACTTGCTATCTTGCTCTTTGTGATTACTATGCCTTTGAGTTTGTATTTTTTTAATTGAAAATAATAGTTAATCTTTCTTCTTATTCTTCAGTGCTGTTGCTGAATTATGGTACTTTCATCCTGTTTGGTAAGAGCTGTGATCGTTTTTCATCATGTAGGCTTAAATTTTTGTAAGGCATGTTAGATATGGAAAAAAATGAACAAAATGGTGATGAAGAAGTCTGAGGAAAAGAGATGATTCTTAACTCCTGAAATACGTAGGGAACTTATGCCTTTCACTGTGTAGTATAGAGCTAAATTATTAAGATGAGAGGGATGACCAATGTTTATTATTCTACATTTCTCCTTCTAAAACTCGTCAAAGTAATACCTGTTGTATGTGTTTGGTCAGTTGTAATGCTCTTGGTGGTCTTGAATATAATCCTCTTGCCAGGGGAGGCTACTGCCTGGTTGCCATGCCAAGGCACACATCAAAGATATTTTTGAGCGATTAGCATAGTTTTGCAAACTGTTCAGCAGAAGTTCTGCGTAATAGAATTCACTTGTCATGCTTGGGCTTTCTCAAGTGAAATTCCAGTTTGAAACCAAGACTGTCACTTGCATCACATGACAGAGAGTGCAAGAAAATAATTATGAAGAAAAAAGAACAGACAGACTGCATTCCAGGCATTTTAGGCTCTCTGGTTCTATTTTAGAGTGAACATGCACCACAGGTAGAAGTACCCAGACTGGAGGGATGTACACAATACACTGTATCATTTTAATTTTCTTTGGAGGAAGAAAATCCAGACCTATGGGTTCAGGTTATTGAATTATATCTTTCATGTTGCAGTTATCAGAGTTCAATGAATAAGAAATACTCCAGGAAACAGACACAGGATAATTTTTTTTTCTGTAAAAGATTTATTTTTGGAATGATCCAAAATAAATAGTTGCAAAAGATATATAGGAGACTAGTCTACAAGCTGTTCCAAGGATGGCCTCCTTTCAAATATTTGGAGCTTGTGAGCTCTCCTACATATCCAGAAACAGATTCAGCAAACTTTTTGCATGTATTCCTTAGTAAAACTTTCCAGTCTTTGATTTCAACAACTGATTTACTGATTTCTGTATTGCTGCAAGTGTCTTTAAGTTAATATCACAGGTAATATATGTTTGCCATTAAACATATCTGTTTGTGTTCTCACTTCTTCTATTAGTGTTCTAAATCTATTGTCTTAATTAATCTGAACAAATGATTTTTTTTGCCTTTTTTGTTTGTGCTGTATTCTTTCCTTATGTACCACATAAAGTATCCTATTAAAATCGAGAGCTGCACATAAACAAGACATGAAATATGACTGCAAGTTCACAAAACCCAGCAAAATACCAATTGTTTCATATTTGTCCTTAGCTAAAGGGGGAAGAGGATAAAACAGCTACCACAGGATACCAGTTCAATGCAAGCTTCTGGTGTGGACAGGTTATATTCACACCGTTGTGTGTTCCAGAATAGCTTCTCTCTGCAGACAAACCCTCAGATCAGTTGACAGGAATGATGTCTCATCAATGTATGTATGCATATCTTAATTAAGGGTACACATTGTTGGAGCTGACAAGAATGTCAGGCTCTTTAGATTTCCAGAAATTCTCTAAGCCTGACAGATGTGAAGCTGGTATTGGCCGAGTACATTCAGATAACTTTTCAGATGAGTAATTCCTCTTCCTGTATGAATTAGAACCCTTCCCAGAGTCTGACTTTCCCATTCCTCTGTGAGACTTTTTTTAAAATGCTTTACAATTCAGAGACAGACGTGTATATATTATACTACTTAACAAACACTTAAATGCAAGAGTGCCATACTTTTGAGACATACACAGAATTTTAACTCAATCAGAAAAACTCACTAAAGGCTTACCAAGTGTTATCAGGGACATATATTGAGATGCAAATATATCTCTTGTCAGAAATTCTGTTATTTTTCTGGGCAGATACAGAATAACTATTAAAGCATGACTAAATCTTGGAAAATATTAAGGGTTCAGTAGCTGAGGGAAAGGGTGTTTTTCCTGGTCTTTCTAGGTGCTTCATTTAAGTTATGTCTTACCCAAACCTTTAAAGAACAAATCCTAACATTGTGCGGTGCTATGAGTAGTTACTCTGGTCTAGTAAATAAATACGTTTGTTTGTTTTTTTTAAATATAAAACTGGCATACTGATAAAATCCCTAGTGTGGAAGCAATTTTATAGGGAAGATGTACTTTAAGCATATATAACTAGCTGTAACCATCACCTTTATGCTCTTATCAGTGTGTCAGTAAAATAGGTATTGTTTAACTATATCAATTGCATCTTAGTATGTAAACCCAATTTTCTTTCTCAAATTTGGTTGAAGTAGTCATTTTGGTCAGATCTGCACTACAAAGTTTTGCTGGCATAGATGTTGTTGCTTTTATTGAATAGTCGATAACCACTGATTTCCTTTAATCTTTTATTCATAATAATCCTTTTCTTTGTGTACAGTTGCCAATAAAATAGTCTCTCAAGTAAAAGACTCTGGAAGTCTGAGATCTACCTGCTGGAGCAGGAATAGATACTAATGAGCTCAGTGAGGGAAACAGACTTATGCCTCATGAGAGATTGCCAGAGAAATTAAATGGACTGGACATGAGGTTTTAGGCACAGGGAGAGCACAATTATGGCCCTCAGACAGTACTGAGGAAATGCTCTGAATGCTACATCTAGGACCGAGAAGAAAAATTATCTAAAAGGTGTCAAACACTCTGGTACTGATGATAATGAAGACAATTTTCATGATACTTGGAAGGTGATTGCTGAAATTGAGTATTTGTCTGGGTAGAAGTAGTGATTGTAAGCTAAAGAATTGTTGTAAGAGTTCAATTGTGTCAGTACTAAGTACAGTTTATTATTTACTAGTTCGGTGTGAATTTTCTGACAACATTAATTTTGATTAGGGGCATTAGAGCTTGATGGTCACCCAGCAGAGGTAGAATCCTCCCACATATGTGGTTTTGTATCTCTGTTGTTGCAGTTGGTCCTCAGTTAAAGCAGCACAAAAATCTGTGTGGACAAGCCAGAAATGAAAAATCAGTATAAATAAATGTCACAAAAAAATTTATTTCAAAATCCATTAGCAACAAAGGGTTAAATAAGAAGGAAGTGGCAAAGAATGACTGCTTCAGCCTTCCTACTAGTCTTGCTATTTTAGTGAAACAAGGGAGTAAATATGGGCTTGCACTTCTTTCAGTCTAGCCTCTAATCAAGGATCTGCTTTTTTCTTTTGCAACAAATAACACTGGGCTTAAGATACTTCAATTAAGAGAGACAAGTACATTAATCCAGGGCCTTATCTCCTCTTAGGTTGGTAAATATACAGATCCTTAATAATACCTCCTCCTTAGCATCTCATAGATGTCTTGATCTGTTTCCAACATGGAAATTCAAGCTGTAAGATGCCTCTTAGTGGTTAGATCTTATTTAGGATCTCTATATAATTATGACTACCCATGTTCAGGAAAGGCAAATTCAAATTTGCTTTACAGGAAAATGGAGTATCTGTATTAAAAGTGGAGTATAACCTGCATTGTTGCGTATAGATGGCAATTAGCCAACAACATATCTGTTATCAATGTCAGAAAAGTGAGGTACTCCATTTTTGAGTGCTTTGGAGTTTGTAGTGTTACAGGAATGGTAAGCTACTAGAATTCAATTAGTTTCTTCCAGCATTTAATATCTTGTGGCACTGATCCAGACTCATCAGGACAAGAGCTAGTCCTTAGACTAGTACAATTTTCTTCCTAACTAGGCATGCTGACAGTTCAGTGTTGTGTGGTTGTGGTTTGTGTGGGGAGGTTTTTTGTTGTTGTTTGTTTGTTTTATCTGACACCAAACAGAAATGGTGCCCTGCAGATGAGCAACCACTGCTTTGTACCATACAGGAGGCACAAAGCAGCCCTTAACAGTAGCATCCCAGTCTAGGCATGATGCAGAGCTTGTGTAATGACTTCTGTGTTCCCCAGCTACCAGCAGAGAGGGTATTGGCAGGTAAAGAAGGTGTGGATGTATCATAGTAACTTTGGCCTCCTGGCTTTGCCTGCTGACGCCCTCCACAGCTAACCTGCTGCTCGGGTGCCATGTTAATGACAGACAGAAGACAGGTATTTGGATAGATGTATGTCCACTTGGACAATAATGGACCCTGCTAACCCTGTCTTTGTTCTTCAGTAACCTTTAGGGGTCATCTGTGTGAGACAATAAAAGTGCTATCCAAGGCATTCAACCTACGTAGACATCCTATAATTTTCTCCATTGGATGGAGGCTAAACTTTGGTGTAGTAGTGTCAAAATCAGAGTTTCCAGGAAGAAAGTTAGTGAGGTGATATTTCCAGTAAGCCCAAAACAGACCTGTTATAGAAATGCTAAGGGCATTGAAAGGCAAACAAAAGATGCTAAAAGAAGTCCAAGAAATGGGACAAAAGAACTAGAGATTTTGAAAAGTGAATTAAGATATTATTTCCCAGTCTCTTCTGGGAGAACTCCAATGCTTTGTCAGGGGAGATAAAAACTCTGTTAACCATGCAGTTTAAAGTGTCTGAGTGATGTGGAAGCCAAATCACAGAGCTCTCAGTCTGTGAGAGCAAGACAGATTGATGAGGTGCTCAGTGACCTGGCTGTCATGACCCAGAAAGTTTTCCAGGAAATGGAGGAGACATGGAAACTACTGGTCAACTTGAAAAATGCTGAGATAAGATACTGTAAGTAGTGCAGGAACTAAATAATTAGCTTGCAAAGAAAGAAAAAGATTTTGGACTGCAGTAGGAGCTAGCTTTCTGCATAAGATATGCTGAACATCCAAAGGGCTTAGGTAAGAAAGGGTATTTTTCTAGCCTACTCCTATTTTACACCCTATTCATAATCTGTGGAAAGCAGAGGCAAGAAATTGGATTGCCTCAGTTTAAATGACATTATCTTTGAAGAGAAAACTCCTGTGACCATTATTTTACTGTAATGGACAAAAAGAGGCACTTTGGTAGACAGCTTAGGTGACCCACATCTCAGGGTGCCTCAGAATTTATGCGCAGGAAAAGAAATCTCATAATCCAAAGCTTAAACAAGTCTGTAATATGCACCTCAGAACTACCCATCCATCTCAGTTCACCAAGAGACACTTGAGAACTAGAAAGAAAGAAAAAAGAAATTTTATTTCAAGCGTTAAAGGTATGATATGACATTTCTTCCTTACATAGCTAAAACCACTCGAGGCATTCTAGAGTAAATTGGTAGCATGCCAATTTCTTGTTCATTGGAATTTAAGACTGAAGATAAAAAGTGCCAACATAAGACAAAGCAACGGCTAGTGAGAGTATTAAAGGAGAGTGTTTTGTCTGTATGAATACTGATGTAGTATGGTCTTGCTCAAGAGAGTCTGAAAGTCAGTGTTCTTTAATACCTGGGCTAGTAATTTATAAAATAGTTAGAAATCCTGATGTAAGGAATCCAAAATCCTGTAACAGTACCTAAGGTGTTCTGTTGATTAAATTCTTCATTGCACCTGGGGTTCTGAATTACAAATATTTAATTCTAAGTAGGTAAAAAAAAGATTTAAAATGTCAGCCATTCTAGTGCTTTTTCTCAAGTCAACAGAGAAATACAAGGATGTGCATCTGTTCACTGCTGTTTCTATTGATGGCATGCTAAACTGTCAACAGTGTGCCAGACTATAATCTGTTACACAGACTGCTCTCAACCTCTGATAGTAGTAAAGAACCAGTATAACTTTGCAAATGAAAAAAAATTAACTTATTGTGGTATTGAAGCTTGAAATACAGAAAGCGAAGAATGTGGCAGAGTTGGCAAAGAGCCAAAGCTTGAAGCCTTGCCCAGGTTTCCTCTGCTCTCTTATCAGGCAGCTCAGGTGCACAAATATCAGACTTCCTTATTAATCAGATTTTTGAAAAGACCTTATTAGCTTGGTTGCAGTGATGGGTCTAAGGTGACTGCAGGCTTTTGCACCCTACTGTGCTTCGTGTGTAAAGCCTTTTATACAGCATAGAACCCCAAGGAACATACCACTTGGGCTCATCACAAGAAATTAGCTTGGAAAGACCCAGACTTATGAGCTCTCATTTGATAATTGTTCTGCTGAATGCATGCCAACCCAGAAAAGCACCTTCTCTAGAGTTCAGTTTCTATTTGGGAGCAGGCTGAAGACTGCTTTCAGTCCTCTGGTGAGATGATGATGTTACGTTGCACAAGGAAGTGCTGGAAGCTTGGTCTGTTCTTGTGATTTGGAGAAGGAAGGAGCCATATGGGGGAGGCAGTTGGAAGGTGTTGCAAGTTTTGAGGACTCCCTGATTCATTGTGTATAATGTCAAAGCTGAAGTAGCCTTTGGGCACTTGAGATAATTCAGAAGCTAAAACTGCCCGTGCAAGTTCTGTGTTGAGATTATTAACACAGATATTGTACGCTGTTGACAGGATGCCTGTCAACTGGCTTCTGTGTTTTCAGGGCAAGCAGTAAGTAACATTTAATGAGTTGTGACACAATATGCATGGTTTGTACACGATCTTTTCCATTTCCAGAGGTCTTGCAAAAGGTCAAATGAATCTAAGCAGTAGGTACTTTGCTCACTGATTTAGTAGTTATGAGCTAGAATTGCAAAGCAGGGGAGGGAACTGCATTCCATGGAACAGGCACTAGGAAGCATTAGTGGACTTCATTCAAGATGAATTCAAGGACACGGACATCCTTCCTAAAAACTAAATGGAAGAGACACTCAAATTACATTATTTAATAAGATGACTAAAACTCAAAAGTGTTTGCCTGGGTTCCCATGCCATGAATGCATACATGGGAGGAAGTGAAACTCAGTTTGAGAAGAAGAAAACAGACTCCAGGACAGGCTAGTTGCAGCTGTGGTTATCCATGGTAAGTTAGACACAGGAGGTAACTAGGAGTCAGAAAAAGTAAGCAAGAAGTAGAGAAGAAATCATGAACATGAACGCACATTTAATCACTGGGACATTCGTCTCCTTACAATATTTAAAATTGCTCTCTTTTTATGCTTGAATTTGAAAAGATTTTGTGGTCTTTTTTTTATGTATAGTGAAGCAAAACTAAGTTGGATATGTTTCTGAAGATGTCTGTAGAAATCCATCCATTTTACTGAAAACTCAATAAGTGAAACAAATCTAACAACTGTAGGTATGATTTGAGTCCAAAATTGGAAGAATCTAGGAAAGCTTTTATCATATTAAGTCAATCACCTTGCAAAACATATGTATCTTGTAGAAAGCATCAATAATTCAGAAAATATTTGTAAAAGTTTGATCTCATGTCAGAGGAAATATTTACATAATATATTTTTCCAAGCATAACACTGGAAGTACACAATGTTCCTTAGCATTTTGGGAACAATCTTCAGGAAAGTGCTGATTGGAGTTATCAGTCACTACTCAGGTTTTACATTTGAACTGTCTTAATAACAGTGTGTTTAAAGCAACAGAAATATTCCTTTCCCTTTTCATCAGCAACCTGCAGGCATGTAGGCTGGATCTTAAATTCTGTGTCACTGCTGTGTCTTTATTTTTGCTTACACAGCAGCTATTTTAGCAGCATATATAGATCTTAGCATATATAGATCATATATAGACCTTATATATGGGTCTTCCATTCCCTGAAGAATTTACATTTCTAGAGGTGTTAATATGGTACGTCCTTCTTTTTATGTATTTTTTGTACATGTATTAGTAGAATAACAGAGTATATTATGTGGTAAATGTTCTGTTACATCCACAGAGTTTTATTTCTATATTAATTAATATTGAACTGGGATTTGGTTGGGAGAGATCTGAGTTAAACTGAAAGACAAAAAGAGAATTTATACTTTATTTTCCAGGGAAGGAAAGGATGGAAGTAAGTGTAGGCAGGGCAAAAACTAGGAGCTCAGAGGAACAATACCAGCCTTTTGGCATTTCACTGGATTCACCCTAACTCTATTTCCACTTTCGTGCCAGCTCTAATAGAGACTCCTTTGCCATTAGCTGGAACACACTGAAAGGTTTTTGAGACTCTCAAGCCCACAGTGAACAGGCAAGTTGTGCTGACTTGCTGTTTCTTTGGCGTTACTTTTCCAGAAGAGTAATTTGTAATATAACTTTTGCCTCTACTTAAGGGCTGAACTACCAAATGGTGCTATACATTCACAAATGTGAATAAGAAGCTCAACATTTACAAAGGAGGTGGATGGGGGCCCACCCAGAAGAAAAGGAGTCTCCTAAAGTGTTGTTTGCATATTGGGGGGGAAGGAGGGGGAATTTAGGGAATGCAGCTGTAGAGCCTATAGTGCCTGCTGTGTAAATTGCTTACATTGCTTGCCCCTGAGCTCACAATACAGCTGGCATGCTATCAAATATCCCAAAGGGTATTAGCAGTGGGACTTTAGTAAAAGCCTCTCTGTATAATTACCAGTGCTTTTTTAAAAATAAAAACTTGTCCAACAATATACAGAGGGGAAGAATCTAACAAAACCCCAATTGTGCAAATCTTATTTCAGTATGTACATGTTTTTGCAGAGCAAAGAACAAATACTGGGCTTTGCTGATGCAAATGTTGTTTCTAGAGACGGTTCACAGCTTTCCACCTTATACTCCAATTAGGTTTTCACTTTTGTGGTCTGAGTTTTCAAAATTTTTTGTCTTCTTTTTCCTCTTGTAATCACTTTTTGTTTAGCTTTGGACCCTTCCTTTTCCCTTCACCCCTGAAGTGCTTATCTAACTTCTAAAAGCTTTGAGAAATATATATCCATGAAGTCCTTTCACCTTGACTCCTTTCTGTCTGCTGCTGGAAGTGCAGTTCTGTGTGGCATCTGTATGCTTCCACCTGTCTTTATAGTTACCATGGAAACCTGCCACAGGCTGCATAAAGCCACTGATGAGACAAGGAAGAAGGGATAAGCCTTTTAGTTCCTAAAATAGAATGATAAGTGTAGGACTGAGAGCAAATCTCACTCTAATTGTCCAGGACACACATCCAGCAAAGGATGAATTCTGGTAGTACCCTAAGGTTGGGTTTGACAGTATTTTATTAGAGGAAATTCTTGGTCTCTTTTTCATTTGCACAAGCTTGTACAAGAGGCTTTTTTGGGCTGGTGAACAAGATTGAATTCAGCTTGCTTCAGTTCTGAGGCAAAATCCAATTTTTCCATTGAAAGCAGGTGATCCTAAGTATTCAGCAGCTTTAGAGTTCAAGTGATTGTTTTCAGCTGGGCAACATGAACATTGAGCACAGGTATTCTGCACTGGTGGCCGTTTATAGAGGTGGTGTGAAAGATCACATAAAGTGCAAATTGAAGGCTGACGAAAGCTGCAGCCTGGCAAGCCTGCAGCTGGTGAATGTAACAGAAACTCAGACATCCAAGATCAGGCTCAGCAATCCATTCTGCTTCTGAATGTGGGTGGGATCTTGGGTGGCATTGAAGCGATAGCTCTGCATGCCCGGAACGCTGAGGAGCTGGAAGGTTGAGTCGTTTTCCTGTCTTCTATCTTGCTCTCAGGTTTATGTTTCTCCAGTAGAAAGAAGTTACTAGAAAAAGCCTCACTTTGGATTTACTAAAGCCTCAGTTTGGTAACTTCAAGATTTAACAGGAGATGGATAGTTATCCAGGACTTTGTGGGTACCCATTTAGCAGAAGGGTTAATGAACAGAATGCTCTATATAGTTCACTGACTTCTTGATGGCAGGTGATGAAGGGCAAGAATGGCACATGCACTGTATATACGGGTGTGTTGAAGGCAAATATGGGCAAGCACAACTTGCTCTTAAAGTCAACCTGAAGTTACGTGATTGTACCACCAAGGTCCTGAGCTAAGGCTACTGCTGAAATTTCAGGAGAGCTTGTCAGTTCAGGGCTGGTGTGACACTGCAACCACATGGCTTTGTCCAGGGTAAAATATGGACAGAACTGCTGAATCTGCTGATTTGTCTTGCTGACAGTTTGTGATGCTGCTTTTTTCCAGGCCAGACAGCTGTTCATTGGCAACTGGAGTGAGAACACTGTGCTCTCAGTTCCCACAAGCTGCTAAAAAGGTGTCAAGGGGAAGCTGACTTCTATTAACACTTCTCCTGGCTGTGTGTGATAGGGAATGACTTTGAATCCCGTTACCTGTACTTTGCAACTGCTGGTGCTAGATCCTGGTCTCATTTATAGCTATGAATATGGAATTGTGCTTTGATTTCATCGCACTTGCTTTTCACTTTAATTGCATTATGAATAAGACAAGACTGACTTTCCCACTCCCCCCTGTACTGTTCAACCTTACTAAAGTTTTCAGTACATTATTTGTGTGGTCTCCATGTTATACTTCAGTGGGTCTTACTCAACCTCTTTGTGCCTAATAAAACTCAGTAACAGTTGTATTTGCAAGAATAGATTGATTTTTCTTTTGAAATTACTATAGTTTTAACATAATAAAGAAAAATTCCTACATAGTAAATACAGTTATATTTAAAATGTACCTTTTTAATATCTTTTGTCTTATTTGTAAGAGTATGAAGCTTAACTTCAAAAAGAAATTTTTGAATTTGTCAAGTGAAAAAAACGCCACCAGTTTAAGCACAAATTAAAATATGTTACAAATGAGATTACTCTGGTACCACATTTATATCAACACTATATGTTTACTTATCCAGTTCCTAATGAAAACAACAGATAGAACATAATAAATTTAGCTGACTGTGTAGATTATGCTGTTTAAGCAGTTTCTTTTGAGAAGGGTGTGCTTGGATGCCACTAAGCATATTTTTTATTTTTTTACTAAATATGAATCCAGATTCAGTACTACTTATCAGAGACTTTGTGGTTTATAGTCACAGATTGTTATTTCTGGTAATGCTCATGTGATAACAGAATAGCAAAATCCCCTGCAATTCTTTTTCATATGCATGGTTGAGTATAAGGGTATAATTAGAAACTTTAAACTAATAAAAATATATCCATGGCTGATAGTGTTCACTGTTCTGCTTCTTGAGATAGCTGATGTAATTTGTTTCCAAAGGGCCAAGCCAGCTATAATGATGTTCCATAGCAGAAAATGGCTATTCTTCACAAAGCCAGCTTTTAATCAGCTCCTCTCAAGGGGTGTTTCATCTGAAAGCAAAGATACATAGATGCACACACTACATATGTTAGTCAAAAATACTAAGCAGTTAAAGGCAACTTCCAAAACATTTAATCTGTAATAATCACCCTTTTGGAGAGGAGAATTACCAAATGTAATGTGTTTGTATTACATGGTGTGAAGACTGAGAACATCTCCTGAATCACAGCTGTAATATAATGCTTTTGTTTATAATATCATATTCTTTCATAAGAACCATCATTATGGTTAGAAAAACAATCTTTAAAATAAGCAAACAGTGAAAACACAAACCTCACTTCTTTAGCCTTTTTTCCACTCTTTAGAAATTCAATATTCAGCTTCAGTAAGTAACACAATATGCTACCTTTTTCAACCTGTACAGCATGTCTTAGATGTTGTGCAGTTGTTACTAATGTATTGTGGCAATATGAGGTGCAAATGCGGGATCGTGTTTATCAAAGCAACTTGCTTATTTTTAAAATTTTTCTGGTGATGGCATCGGCATTTCTCTTTTTGCAAAATCTTCATATATTCATGCATATGAACTGTACTTACTGCATGGAAAACTTAATCCTGAATTAGATTGTTTGGATGAAACTGGAATACATATAAATAATTATAAATAGAAAATGTACATGAAAAATTAGAGGATAATATCGGAACTAAGGAAACCAATTGCAACAAGTATGTCTTTATACAAGAGCTGTCTTCAGACCAGCGTCTCCATTTCTCCAGACAAACACCATACATACAATTTCTCCATTCAGTAACCCAATTGGTAACAATAGTTTCAGCTGCCTGTATAGCTATTTGGAAATGGGAAAAGGAAATTAATCAAAAAATCTCGCAGCAGACTCAAAGAAGATAATGCAAACAGAGCGAGGTCTGAGCTGCAGAAAGAATGCTGGTGGAAAGCTATGGTTAGATATTTTCACATGACAGGCTTGAAAAATGAAACAGATGCAGAATTTGCAGCAGGATGTAGAAAGAAATGCTAGGGTAAGGAGAATCATCTCTCGGGAATATTCTCAACAGAAAAAACATCTGGCCTAAGATTAGAAATCTGGACTATTTCATCTGAATTATCATAAAATATTTATGATTTATTCTGTTGGTGATTTGATGATCTCCAGCTTCCCTATTCACTGTTTCTTTTGTAAATAGCCCATTTTTTTCTGTCTTCCCCCTCCCTTTTTTTTTTTTTCAGTTAAAATGTACTCCTTTATTACTGCTGTGTTTAATCAGCATCTTTGTATAGTGGAATTCAGAGTAGGTTAAATTCAGAGTCTAAATGATAGTAGGTGCATCAGAAATAGTAATACAGCATTATTAAAGCATCTTTTTTTCTTGTACACACCCCAAAATACAGCTATTTTTTTCTTTGTTCTGGTATTTTGGCAAACTTCTTATCTGTTAGTTTCATGCTGTGCAATTGCTTTTCCATGGGGATGTCTGTGTGAGTTTTCTAAATTTTCACTGGAGACAAAAAGCACATCTATTTTTATTGGCTTACTCTCCCTACAAGATTTTTATCCTCCAGAAATTCCTTCCCAGCTTCAGATGGGGATATATGGCTATGCGCAGTTCAGATAAGGATGATACCAGAAAAAGAGAGGAGCAGAAGCCTGCAGTTTTTGCTGCATGAAGCCTGCTCCAGAAATGATTAGAGAAGCAGAGATTTCCATATATTGAACACAGTTACGGGCACAGAGGTCACTGTCAGTCCTGAATCTGAGGTCCATACCTGGGTGAACTCTGATCCTTGTCTTGCATGTTTAACACTTTGTTTATGTGAAAGCTCCATAGCATTTCTCATATGTAACCTGAATAAAAATCATGAATACTTTACCTAAGCAGGAAGAAATATCATTTATGATAGAAGAGTTTTATTATTGATTTCCACTTGTAGCAGCTTCTTAAAGTCATTCTTACTGCATATTATTCTGGAATGGATGTAAATGGAGCATGATATCTTAATGTGAGTAGGTAATATGGTGTGGGTATGTTTAATCTTGGAGCTACAGTAGCTTGAAGATACTGTTTATAAATACTCTTTGTTTTGTTTTGGGTTTTTTTTGGTGAAAGCACTGGAAATGCAAAGCTTTCTGCTGCATCATGTTTGCAATGGTGAAGTGGGCAGAGTTCAGTTACATGCATGTAGTCTGAGAAAAATAGGGGAGATACGCCATCTACAGCTGCCTCTGTAGTATTCCTTTTCCTGTGATTGTGGGCTGCCTTTTTGGTCTTTTTTACAAACCTGTTGTTGAAAACCCTATCAAGAAATTCTACCTGTTAGTACTAATTAAGGGGAGTGAATATTTTTAACCTTGTGTATATTGCCTTTTTTTTTTCACCTATACTGGCCTAATGGTAAGGAAAAATAATTCTATTTAGAGTTAAATCCCTGAGTTTAAATTTTATTACTGTGTTTTTAGGTTTTTAGGATGGTGGCTTAATTCACTGCCTGCATGGCCAGCTGCAGTCACTAGGAATTGGCACCATTTTTTAACAAATGCTCTGTGTGAATGTAAGAAAGATGCTCCTGGATAGGCTGAGGTATGTTTAAATAGGCAACTTGGAACCCTAACATGCCCTCCAGAGATATAATTTTACTAGAAGGTGTAGGTTGATGGAAATAGGATGTAAATGATTGCTTGTTTGGAGGTAACTGCTTTACGTATGCTTGCTGTTTTTCAGCAGTGGGAAACACCTGATGTATCATTTCTCATCTGCTCCTTTATCTTCCTGTATTTCTCCATGGTTTGAAAGGGTGTACCAAGATGCAGTATCAAGTGTCTTTAGAAAATAATCTATACTCTTTAATGGTAAACCTAGTGTAAATAAACAACTTATCCAGCTGCTTCTGGGATCCCAGCAGAAAGAGGGCATATTTGAATGGAGGAATGGAGAATGCATTTTGAGAGGAAACACTGAGGCCAGTTGTCGAGGCCAGTTGTCGGCAGTTTGGAAATCAGTGCTGCGCAGGACTAGAAACTGTCCATGTAGTTCAGGCACTGTGGTGTGGGAGCAAAAAAATTATGTAATCAGCATTTGTCATTTGGGTTTTTTTGGAAAAAAAAGATGGAAAGAGTTACAATATGTAATAATAATAATGATAATTATTAGCAATAATCATTCCAGAGGCTAATGTAGCCTCTTTTGAGGCTTGCTGGAGGACAGCCTTGCTGCATTTTCCAGGCATGCTACATGTCTCCCAAAAGTCAGTGTTGTCTCCTCACCCCTCCTGTAGCTTCTGGAGGTCATGGGTATTTCAGCTGAGCGATTTCCACTACTGCCACTACTCTGTTGCTAACAGGTCACAGAACCAGGTAGGACCCATCAAAACAAGCAGAGTGAGGCTGTTGCCAAGCACCATCACCATACTTGTTTCTGGTTTACTGTGACTGGAGGTGAATGGAGGGTGAACGGTAGCAGCCACGATTGCAGGATGAAAGTGAACTACAGCTCTGCTGCAGTTTAACATGTTTAAGTTCCATTGAAATTTTAGAGGTAAACAACAGGGGAGAGTGGGCTTGGAGATGTGAAATTTGAAACCTTGTTCTTAGGATGGCAGCAATCAGCAGTTGTTTCATAACAGATTTGGTTAGAGTAACCTTTTCTTTCAACTAAGTTGGCCAACTACGGAAAAAATAGGAAAAGTACCATTTGTTACAATTATTATTTAATCTCATGTGTCCTCTTGGCTTCTCGTAGTTTCTTCTTTTTATTTTTCTGTAGTAAGATTCTTACAATGCAACCCCCAAAGGTGAATGCTGTCTGATGTTCAAAAATCTCAGTTTTGCCTTTGCCTTTTTTCATGGTTGTCATATTTCCTAAATGTGTTTTTGCTAGTTATTTGAAGTCACAGATTGTGCTGTTGCTAAAAATCTTTTTATAGCCTAATGAACTAACAAGAGAACAATTTCTAAAGAAACAGGAATTGTGCATTAGTTTTAATCTAAATAAATATATATTTAGTATAAATATATGTAAGTATAAAATACTTGTCTGTGAAAGAGAAAAGTGAATTCAGTTGCTGTTGAAAGACCTTCCCAAGGTGTGCAGATTGTTACTGCTTTATTCTACACATACTTCAAAAAAAAAAAAAAATCAAACCACCAAAAAACCCAAAAACCAACAAAGCAGAGAATTTGTAACTTAATTGTTCTTATGAAACTCATGTATGAAACCACTGCCTTGAGTAATTATGGTGTGCAAATTACTACAATTTGGTTAGTACCACGAGAACAGATGATGATGTGCATGACATATTTTTGAAGAGTTTTAGCAGAAACAAGAAGTAATTTTGATTTAATTGATGTATTCTGTAAGCATTTACAGAAAGATTTTGGTGTCACCAAATGAGTTTAAAGAAATTGAACTTCCACATATCAAGGTTTAATAATTGTCAAGAAAATAGAAAACACAATGAGAAACAGCTGCTGACTTTCCTATATAAGGGAGAATCAAGGAATTTATTCTAGGTTCTCTGCTGTCTAATATCCCCATAAGTGATCTGGAAAAAGGAGATGAAAGAGATGGTAAAGTTTGCACAATGCACTGTTTTATTCAAAGTAACAAAAATGTTGTTACAAAGAACTGTAGAGAGAGTTCATGATAATGCATGATGGAGTGATAAAATGGCACATGAGATCCAGTGCAGATAAAAGCACTTGAGAAAACCAATCTTAATTTTCCACATTAAAACCAATGACACATTTTGCTTGAGAGAGAACTTAAAACTATAACAGTTCATTCTAAGCAAATGTTAGCTCAAAGCACAATATGGGTCAAACAAAAGGGGGGCAGGTAACTAGACTATTAATGCAATTATACTGTTAGAAAAGGGATGGACAACAAACCACAAAACCTTATTATGCCCTTGTATAAATGCCATAGTTTGCTTGCAGATTCATTGTTACCTGAAGTTCTGGTTACCCCTCTTCTGAAAGTGTATTTTAAAATCAAAATATGTACAGAGAAGGATAACAAGGATGATCATAAATATAAATGACATTTTCTTAAGTTGCCATTAGATAGATTAAGGTTTTTCATCCTGGCAAAGTTAGAAAAGGATAATGGAAGTCTATGTAGTGTTGATTTCCATAGAACAGATGAATGAAAGCGACTGTTCATGATTTATTTTTTCTTTCTGAGGCAAAAAATGAGGGATATTGTGAAATTATCCAGTGAAACATTTACAACAAAAGGGTACGCAGTTATGTGATCAAAGATTAGACAAGTTGGTGAAAGCAGAAATTCTGAAGAGGTATTAAATGTGCCTTAGTAAGAAGTGCTTTTGTTGTGGATTTCGAGAATCTAGCAGTGAGTATTAGGAGAAATATTGCTGCATGCTTACCCCTCTACAGCAGATCATCAGGGAAGACAGTAATACAGGGCAACATGGACTTTTGGGTTGATCCAATATTGTCATTCTTGTGTTTCTATATGATAGGAACAACATGTGTCAGACTGCAGAAGATAGTTGTATGCCTTCCTGGACAACTGCTCAACATGCAGTAGGGGAGCTTCCACCATAGCTGCTGCACAGTGTCCCCCCTCTCCTGCTTTGGATCCTGACCTGCCCATGGCAGTTATGTGAGGTCTCAAAGCTGAAGGATGGCTATGATTTTAGGTTAGTGCCACACAGGCTGTGGCACTATTTTGGGTAGGGAGCGTGAAGTGGGGATCACGTGAAAAAATCAGAATTGCTTGTGACTCTTGTGTAACCTGTGGAAGGAGGTGGACTTTAAGTTCTGCTCACTTCTACATCCTTGCACCACAAAGTGCTGCAGTTGTAGTCCTGTTCTTGGAATCATAGAATCATTTAGGTCATAAAAGACCTTTAATGTCACTGAGTCCAACTGCTAACCTGACACTGCCAGGTCCACCACTAGAACATGTCTCCCTGTGCCACATCTGAATACCTTTCAAATACCCCCAGGGATGGTGCAGAAGTCTGATCTTCCTCATGCTTTCTTGACTACGTCTAGGCATTGTAGGAGATTCTTTGACGCTTTTTTTTCCTATCTGTTAGTAAAGATAAATGTGTGGGAACAGTGTCTCTTCCTGCTGGAAGCTGAGCAGAGATGCTGTTTGCCTGAGGCAATATTTCTTATTACTCTCAGAGAAGAATGATGCTTAGAACTTGAAATGGAACATATCTTTAGATGTATAATTAAGTCCTTATGACAAGAAGAAAATTGTAAATTCAGCTTTTTGAACTTTAATATGTAGGGCAAACCTTATAAAACAAGAGCATAGCATGACTGCAGTAGTGTCAGTGCCCACAGCTACAGAATACATAAAACTACAGAAAGAATTAGACTGTCTAAAGCATGGGACTAACTGATAATGAAAAAAAAATCCATATTATAGTTATGTATGTCATGTATTTCCTTGCTGTACAATCATTTAAGACAAGTTGACAGCTATATACATTCCCAAGTGGGAAAAGGTGACAAAGCTGTTTGTATTAAATTTTGTACCAGAATGATAAAATCAACCATACTGTATCATAAACAGTGATGAACAATGAAGATATTTTTTCTTTTTTCCTGAGTCTTCCTCAACCTTAAATTATGATGGAAAAAGAAAACAAATAACTCTTTAAGTACTGATGTTACATATGAAAACCTTTACTCTGTGTTTAGACATAATAGTTTGAAATTGGGGACGTAAATATAACCTACATTTATCTTCGGCACTTCTATTGGATTATATCGGTTCTTCGGAGTGGAAGCTGGGAATCATCACAGTGTTTTATGAGAGCATAGTGATGAGGACAATATGCTACAAAAGTTGACAGATGACAGGCTTTGTGGAATGGCATCTTCATGTTGCAACTGAGATACAACATGTTATGTGCTTCTGTTAATTTATTCTTGTGCTACACTGTTTTCCATCACATCTACAGTAAAACTGCATAAATAATGTTTTACGCTGTGACATATTGTTGGTCAAAAAAAGCTATTTCTGAAAATTTACATTTGGTAAGGATACTTATTTTAAAAGTATTCAGAAAATGCATTTTCAGTGATTGACAGTTACAGTAGCAGCACTAATGATTAGTAACTTGAAAATCTTCTAAGGTTTTTCTCTGTTTATGTATTTATGTTTTTAATTTTTTTTATTTCTGAGAGAGAGTGACCTCTATAAAAATCTGCTGAAAGGAGAATGACCCCTGTATTCCTTCTCCTGATCCAGCTTTTGGATATGAAGAAGCTGAGTATGACACTCTTATAAAACAGTACCCACCTCAGGGTCCAGCTAGCTATCAGGTATTATTTGTAAGTAACTTTTAATGACTTGCACATCACTGAAGAGAAAACAATAAACAATGTGCTGTATTTTTACTTTTTTACTAAATAACACGAACTAAACCATTTCTGCCCCTCCTCCTCCCCCCCCCAAAAAAAAGACTGTTTTGTTCTCTTTTCTCTTAGGAAAACAAAAATCAAATAGCTGCCACTGGGTTTCTGACACTATGCAGGATGTTTCTGGAGGTTATGCATGCAAGTGTAATGAAGTCTTGTTAGTACTGCAGTGAAGTAGTACCTGCTTTACTACATCCAAAGACTTTTCTGTAGACTTGGAAAAAACCCTTGCATCTCTGAAAGAGAGTAATAATTTCCTTTTCATCTTGGGTAGAAAGGTGATATAAAAAAGGGCATACAATAATTCTGCAAGTGATAAGAGAGAGGCTTAGGGTATAAAGGCTGCAAGAAACCTGCTTATGCTTTTTTGCAGTTATTAATTTCTTAAAATAACAAAGCCATGAGAAAATTGATTCAAAGAATCTCAGTATGCCTATGAATTCTAAAATCACAGAAAATACTGAATTGAAAGAGTGCAATTCTAATATTGAATGTATTCTGGTTGCTACCTTATAAATACATAGTTGTCTCTGGTTTATTTGCAAATATTTGAGAGAAATTTCCCATTTTTTGGACAATATTTTTCTTAACTATACATAAAAAAAAATTTCAAGGTATAGATATGTATTTCCCTCTTTAATCCTTTCATAAGAAGGGGAATAATATATGAAGAAATATATATGTATTACACATGTGAAACATAAAATCTCTTCTAAAGTCATGCAATTCTTTGATATGCTTTCTAAGCTACAGGAGGACTCTTGCAGAAAAGTCTTGAAGTTCTAGGATTTCATGTAAGAACATAGTATGAGACCTGTTGAATCATAGACATTCTTGAATTATTTAAATAAATTTTTTCATAATTTTGTAATTTTAGGGAAGTAATGACTTAAAAAGTAATGAACTTTAATTCTTCTATGTTTTCAATATCTTTAAGTTGCCATATTTTACTGTAATGTCTGACACTTTTGAGAATACTTACAAATAGTGCAATTTAATAATATTAAAAATACTCATTTCACATCTAAAGCATCTTGCAAAGAAATCTGCCTGCAGAGTTGTTAATACCACAGCCAAAAAGCTTTAAGTGATTACTTTCCTGTTTATAACCTTTTATCTCCTCATAGTTCTTGACATTTTCATCTTTAATTAAAAGTGTATCATTATAGGTCAGGACAGTAAAGTATTAATATCTTTTTCAAAAGGTACTGGGATTTGACTGTGTGACTCCTGCAAGTAAAGCACTTGACATATCTATATCAGTCTGTGGCAAAAAATGCTATTTTTCAAAGTCTATAGATTGCCACATTATTTTTGCTCCAAAGTATTTTTGTACTGTCTGTATTTTTTTAGTTCTAGGTCAACTTACTGCTTTCTCGAAGAAATTTATCATATTTTTAAAATTTTTTTAGACTGTTAAATCACTTTCGAAGCTGAAATGCTGTAAATCTGATGTCAAATCTACACTGAAAAAGAAAGATGTTCTCATAATTAAGCAAACTTTTATAAATTAGCAGCTCTACTTTAAAACCATTCTGAGATGTGACAGATGGAAATTCTGTAAACTCTGGTTATATGTCTTGTTGCAAGATGTGTATTTTTGCAATATTTTAGTCAACTGTGTTCTTTAATATCTCTGTCACATCTTCTCAAACAAATTGCAGATTAAATGTGTCTTCCCTTTGAAAGGCCTCAACAGCTACTGTTCACTGTTCCTTATTACAGATGATTCTGATTCTGAAGTAGTAACATCACCTTATAGATAGCATTTATAACAAAGGGGATGCTTGAGTAGTATTAATTGCATGAAGTGCATTATGGTTCATAATTAACCAAAATAAAGAAGGGAATAATTAATTCCTTTTTGGTGACTCTTTCCCCTATGATTAGTTTTCCAAGAAATGCATTAGGGGGCAGCAGAGCCACGTGCAGACCCAGATCACAAGCGTTCCTAAGTATTCCATGCCAAAGCCTTAGTATTCCACATTTTTGTTAGGAATCATATTTTCTGTGAGTGCTGTTGCACAAATACAAGTCATCTTGTTTTCTCAACATTGAACAAGCTAAATGTATAGTCTCTAAGTAATGAAATATAGAATCTGGGAAGTTATCTGTAATTATTGTAGTTATACAAATGGAGAACTAACACGAGATTAAATGGTTGTGCTGGTTTTGGCTGGGAAAGAGTTAATTTTCTTCATAGTAGCTGGTATGAGGTTGTGTTTTGTGCTGGAAACAGTGTTGATAACACAGGGATGTTTTTGTTTATTGCTGGGCAGCACGTCCACATAGTCAAGGCCTTTACTGCTTCTCTTATTGCCCTGCCAGTGAGGAGACTGGGGTTGCACACAGGAAGTTGGGAAGGAACACAGCTGGGATGTTGACCCCGACTGAGCAAAGGAATATTCCATGCTATATGGTGTCACGCTCTGCATTTGCAGCTACCACATTTGAAGTGATGGTGTTTGTCTTCCCAACTAACCGCTACATGTGATGGTGCCCTGCTCTTCTGGAGCTGGCTGCACACCTGCCTGCCATGGGAAGCAGTGAATTAATTCCATGTTTTGCTTTGCTTTTGTGCATGGTTTTTGCTTTCCCTATTAAACTGTCTTTATGCCAACTCACGAGTTTTCTCACTATTCCAATTCTCTCCCTGATCCTGCTGGTGGGGGAGTCAGTGAACAGCTCTGTAGTACTAAGTTGCCAGCTGAAGTTTAAACCACAACAATGGTATACTGAAAAGGTGGTTGGGAATGTGAGAATTTCAATCTGAAGTAAGCTTCTGACCTCTGGATTTGGATGATTTCAGGTACTATTTTAGCTACCTGTATGCTTTAGCTTTTAGCAAAGGAGAGACATGGGTCAAGGGAAGTCCCAGAATGCGCAACTGGAGTTTTTATTCCAAATCTGTTTCTTTTACATAATCTATTCAGAAATAATTTTTGAAATCTAGATTTATCTGATGATGTTAAAAGAATTAAAAACACTGTATTTTAAGGAGTGTTGACCATTTCATCACTGTTAAAAAATCTAAGAACTGGGGTATTTTGTTCTGTATTCTGGTGTATTTGAGTGCACAAGAATTTTATAGCTCTTTGGTGCAAAATGCCTTTGTTACCATTAATGTTGTTATAGAAGCGATGTTGCCCAATACTGACACAATGGAGCTTAAAACTTCTGTTGGATCTGGAATCCTAGAGACTGTAAGGTATCTCTGTCTTTTACCATGACAGCTTTCTTTTGATTTATTTTCTAGAATGGTGGTATTTCAGGAATTTTGGCTACTTCTGAGGTAGTTATCCAACATAAAAGGATAAAAAAAATAAATCTAAGTATTTTAATTTTAATTTACCTACAATATTTATATCTTGAATTTTTTTTAATAAGACTTGAGTACAAAGAGGATTTTTATTTCTGTCTCTTAGGGGAAATAATGAACACCTTCATGGGAAAAGATGGGCATCTTTCAAGTGTCTAATTATTACTTTCTGTTAATGGAGCTGACCCATAACCAGACCAAAGTGTTTAGGTGTACATTTCTAAGACAGGTCCTTACTTAGATTATCTTAGCAGTCATTGCCCTTCCTTCAGCTACTGTTTTTTCTTATCAATAGGTTATAGAAATGTTGTAGCATGGTCCTGTTTATTTTTGATTTGCTTGTGTTTCTTGTCTAGTTCCTCTTGGTTTCTCTTTGTAGATTTTATAATTTTTTTGGCACTTCAGTTTCATTGCCCCATTTTAATCAACCTTCAGAACTGGATACAGTATAGAAATGATGGTGTAGTTTAAGATCTTAGTTTTAAAGTACTCATAACTTAGGGTTAGAATGGAAAACATTTAAGTGATTCATTGGAGTCTATTCATATGTTGAACATTTTGTTCTGTACTTAGGTGTTGGATTTAATAAAATGTTTTATTTTTCTTGATATGTTTCTGATTCTACTGTGGGCAGAGATAATCATGACTGAGTCTTTTCATCTTCCTGTTTCTCTTAGAAATGGCCAATTCTTTATTATTTCTAAGGGCTTGTTTGCAAGGTTATACTTCACAGAAAGCCTTCTGCAGATGCATGTTTCTCTTAATACTTATTACAGAATCAATGGGATCAGTTAATACTTTGTATGAAAATATAAAATGGCAATAATAGCCATCAAGGGTGTCAGAGGCACACACCAACAACACACAACTAAAGCGTTTCTCGGGAGAGAAAGAGCCTTCTGAAAACAATTCTGTCTTGAGAGGGTTTTGAAGTGCTTTCTTATTAGCAAAACATACCTTATTATATATTTTTATTTGCTTTAATATAAATTTACTTAAATAAAATCAGTGCATAAACTTTAATAATTTTAGTGAGTTTTCACAGTTATAATAGCACAACAAGAAACAACATGAAAAGCAGATACAATAAATAAGCCCTTAAGTGGATAGTAAACTATTTTGAGTGTTCTTTTAGCACTTGCTGCAGCTGTTTTGGCCTTACTCTTTCTCTAGAGAAGTGACAGTATGTGTACAAGTTGTTGGGTTGAATCCCTCATTTTATTTTACATAACCACTCTTTTTAGGTCAGAGCTCCTTCAAAGCTTAAGCCACTCATCTAAGATTCCCCAAGTTGCTGCTTTTTTCTTACTGTGGGTACAATATATTGGATAAGCCATGAATTCCCAAAGCACACTTTCACTGTGAAGCAAATGTAGGCCTCAGTCCAGCAAAGCACTTAGATGTTAATAGTTAAATACTTAGTTAGCTGTTGCATTTGACTGCAGTAGGACTGCTTACATATTTTAAGCTATGGACATATGGAAGTGCTTTAGTGAATTAGTGCCCACATGCAATGCCAAGGAAGAGCAACAAATTTGCATGATGTTACTGAGCTAGATCCTCTGGTACAGAGATAGATCTGCAAAGTCCTCAATTAAAAAAAAAATCAAATCCTATTTTTGAATAGCTAAAATATTTGCATTATAACATATGTGTTCTATACATATCACAGAATTAGTTTAAAAAAAGTAGCTGTTAATTTTCTCTTGCTCTTATGGGAGTTATTACTGTGCTTTGATAAGATTGGCAGTTGCTTTAAACATGTGTAAGGACTGGTGTATCAGGCTGGGGCCCAGGGAGCTCTGCAGATTCAGGTCTGCTTGCCCATAAAATATGGTTTGGAAGGAGAGCTGGAGAGAGCGAATAATTCTGTGGCATAATGTGAGAAAATAGTGCGTGAACAAAGCAGCAGTATTAAAAGGTCTGTGCTGAGAAGCACTGCCTTAGTTCAAATATTATAACCCTTGATGGTATAACTGCGTAAGTTTGTGCTGGGAAAGATGAAGAATATGCAACTAAGGTTATTTTTGAAAGGTGTTATATTAAAAAAAAAGTATTAAAACCCAAACCTGTGACAATTGTTATGCTAGAGCTTAGTGGGGTGACTATAAAAGCTACATAATCACTGTATGTAGGTAATACATGTGCATACATCTTCAGGCAAATTGTATATCGGGTCTTACTCAATGTGTTGCATCAATTAACTTAAAGTTTCAGGTAGTATTTCAGAACATGAAAAATACATTCTTTTGAAACAGCGTGTGTAATCAGCCTAAATCTACTTTACAAGGTTGGGTATTCAAACTAAAGGGTACTGCTGGAGTCTGACACTGATACATTAGCTAATGTTGGTAACATGCTGGGAACTACCTGTGTGCTGTAACACTGGAAGGCAGTCCATTAGTGCTTGAATTAATGCACTCAGGGACTTTTAATTCTTCACGGAATCTATTTCCATATTTAATTACGGGAAAGTCATAGAAAAAAGTTACAAAGCACCTTCTTCATCCATTTCATTGTCAACGGGAGTGGCGATTAGTAATTCTTCTTCAAGTTATATTGCAGTGTTCACTTAAAATAATGCAGCTCCTTGCTGAGTTTGC
This sequence comes from Neopelma chrysocephalum, assembly GCF_003984885.1. Classification (NCBI taxonomy): domain Eukaryota; kingdom Metazoa; phylum Chordata; class Aves; order Passeriformes; family Pipridae; genus Neopelma; species Neopelma chrysocephalum. The sequence continues at coordinate 330,846 of NW_020898046.1, forward strand.
TCCAATTAAGCCATATTTTATTTGCTAATGACTTACCAAGTTGACAATGACCTTGAAGTTGGTATTGTCAACACTTCTTGACATAAAGAGCTAGATGATTTAGAGTTATTAAGAGTGCATCCATATATTCTTCAGTCTTTGTCAGTATTTTTAAAAAGATTTTTAATTCCATTACAGATGGGATACTTTACCTGAATAATGTAGAGGTTAGTAAGTTAAGTAACAGTCAATTTATATTATTTTTTCTGCAGAGTTTAAAGATGTATATGTAAGACAACACTTTTACTGTTTTTGAGTTTGCAAAAATGTGCTACAATTGAGTAGCTTTAATAGCTAGAAATGCAATTTATTACTGTGACATTTCTGCTGCCTGTAAGTCACGTATATAAATAAATTTATAAATATTTAGATAATGAATTTCACTTTTTCAGAAGTTACACTTTATTGTGGTTAAATTTACTTCACTGTAGTATCGTTGTAGTAGTAGTAACATTATTTGTACTGTATCATTCACTGGTATTTCACTGTTAGTATCATTGAATAGAATAAGATATTAATTCTTTATGAATGCGTCTTGGTAATTTAAAATGAAGGTGAATAATAAAATTACATTTATATAGTTTAGAAATGTTTAGAACTTCATAGTTACAATTTAATAATAACATGAAACACCTGTGCTTTTAGATATAACTTACAGTGGACTAGTTTGAACATTTTAGATCCAACACTGTATTTAATACAAATGAGTGCAGTAATGAAATTTGTTTTGTCACTAGAAGTATCCCTGAACTTCTCAGTTTGTTGGTTTTTTATCATCTTTGTCTTTTTGGAAGCTGATGTTGCGTGTTGTGTTAATCCAGATGCATACATAATCACACTACCAATTCATGCACATTATTTGCTGGGAACTATCATTAGTTCCTTTTTCTTCATGTCTTTATATAACATCATACCTGTCTTCAAGGGGTAAAAAAATGAACCTTAGTGAATTTAAAAGGAAGTAGATATCATTACTTTAAAAAATACTCTGTGATAAATTTCATGTTCTGATTTGATGCACTTAAATTGTATTACATTTTACTTGTTAAGAGTATAGTTCCATATACTGAAAATATGACTTACTGAGTGCCATTTAAAAAAAAGTGATTAAACTACCAATTTGAGCAGATCTTTAAGAATATGCTCCTTTTGTTTTACCTTCAAGAACTGAGTTACTGTGCCATGAAATTTTACTTTAATGGAGTCATCACTATGTGCAAAACTGTAACTAAGAAATCTTATGATCTAATTACTGTAACCTGTTTCTTTCTTCACTCTAAATCTCTGTTCTCAGTCTCTGTATCATGCTTAATAAAATATCATACAGGCTTTGGGCTGTTCAATCTAGAGATTGTGAGGTGCCTAGGATCTTTTGAATATTGAAATGTTCATTAATAGCGTGTATGTACATAATTTGCTAGGGATTAGCAAGCACACGTTTCAGGTCTAGTTACTCAATCACATCCATAAATTTAAGTATACAAATTATTATTATCTCTTTCTGTTAAAAATGACTTCTTATAATTGAAAAATTATTTTAAGTAGAGTAAGTGCAGAGTAAGAATATGCTGAGCAGTCTTCTGTAGGTGTTAGAATATGACTAGAAATGCCTCTCATCTGATTGGATGACATATTTATATAGCAAAGTTTTCTTTCATATTATTTTTACTTGGAAACATATGCTCATTTGAATTAGAAAGGGATTCAAATAAATGATTTTCCTTAAGACCATAGAGCGTGACTTGTGTTTTAAAAGCAGAGATAACTTCTAATGTTTTGTTCAGTATTTCAATTTTAATGTCAGAAAATCCTTTTTCTTCTGTGCAGTCAACTGCGATATTTGAAATTGCTCATAATTTCAAAATGGTTTTTTTCAGTCATGGAAGGCTTACTGCTCTGTTATAGGGTATATACACAAAAAAAGCAACATCTGCATAAAATGAGAGAATGACTATGCTTGACTTTGGTTTTGTTTGGTTTGGTTTTTTTATTTAGATTTGGAAAACATGGAAGACTTTATACCTTGTTAAATATATATTTTTCGTTATTACAGAAACTAATGTTATGGTATTAAAAATGTTTAATTTGTTTAAGATATGTTTCTAAGTCTTGTTCTGTGTAAAGTTAATTTACTTATCAAGTGTTGCCCCCAGAACAGAAGCAAAAAAGTACAGATACTATGAGATTATTTTTATATATGTGTATATATATATAATAAGATGACAGTCTGCACATTTTATTCTTCATAGCAGGGCTTTATATTTTTGCAGTTTGTTGTTAGTAATTTAACTTAATTTCTCTGCATGCATAAGTCCCTTCTCTTTTTTTAGAGCTGATGCCCTCTGGGTGGGATTCAGTTTGGTGTTCATTTCACATTTTTAGCTGCCAGAGAAATTAAGTTTAACTGATGTGAAACTCCTATCAGCTCAACATTTTCCTAGATCGTAGAGGACGTGTTTAGAGAACAAGGCCGTTCAACTCTTGAAGACCCCCACCAGCGTGGTTAGAATGTACAAGACTTTTCCTGTCATGATAAGGTTCTGTTCCATTAATAATAATAATATCATGGTACTATTCCTTCGTTAGTGTTGTAATCGTATGTAAGTAATTCCACAAAATTATATATATAAAAATATAAAATATAAAAATTCAATATGATTAATCCTTATTATAGACTTCAAAATAAATTAGATTTCTACAGGATCATAATCTGTCACAATCAAAACTACTTTTAAGAAGTCCATTCAGTACATATCTGAACAATAATATTTTTCTAATGTGTAGTAAGCCAGTAGTAAATAGTGCCTTACAGAACCACTTGATGGTGCTGTCACCCTTTTACTCTGAAAATGCAGTTTAGCTCTCAAGCTTCCTTTATAAAAATGATCATCTTAAACTTCTTTAAAGAGTGAAGGAGGAGAAATTGTATAAGCAAAGATATTATTTTTTTTTTATGATTATTTTTTACTAGGGAAAGGTAACACTTTAAGAAAGAAATATGTAAGCCTGTGATTTTTTTTTTAATGTGAGCTTGTGAGAAGGCATATATTGGATATAGAGAATATACATGTCTGTAAAAAAGGAATCTAATCTCAGGAAGATGCTACCTGATATTTCCAGGATCCTGGTTATTTCTGCATAATGAAGGAAAAATATGACTGAGTAGTTTTTCTGAGATGTGACTGACTTCAATGCTAAAATTATTGCAATATAGAAATGTGCATGCTGATCCTGGATGTCCATTGTGTTACTGATAGCAAAGTGTGAGTTCTTTTGGTTTTGGATGGTTTTCTTTTCATTTCTTCAAAATACTACAAAGATGATACTCTTTGATAGCCAGTCTTAATCCCAGCATGTGACTCTGAGAATGTTCTCTCAGCGGTCCATGTATCAGGTTTGTTAGAAATCACATAAAACTTGCTGTGAATAATTTTTATGGATTTAGAATTAGTGAGTGAAACTTTAGATATATAATGTATTTGCTGAACTAGTTATTTTCTGATGTTTAGACATTCTGTCTACAGGCCACTGAATTTCATCTGTATATGTAGAGTTGAACATGGAGCTGAAAAGTTAGTAATGAAGGAAAAGGAAATATTTGTAGAGACCTTTGTGAGTCAAGGTAGATGTGTTCTATCCAGTTTAGTACATTTAATTCAGCCATTTACAACTCATGGCTTTATATAAATGTATTCGTGTTGGACACCAGCAATTTAGGCCCCAACTTCAGGAGGGGGGAAAGGTGACATAAGCACATAGGAGAACTAAATGACAGAACACGAACATAAAATTTGTAAATTTTTTTATATACCTCACATTAAATGAAACTGTTTCTGCTTCTATAACTTCCATAACATCTGTTGAATAGACCATAGCTAGATGTGTGACAGCTCGAAAGATGACTATGCAGATGTGTGCAGAAAGTGTAATTGGATAGATGAGTGGTCCATTGAGGTCTAACTGCTTGATGTGGACAATGATAACCTGATTTTTGCTATATTTGTTGTTTTTATGCATTCTGATCTATGTAGTCTGAAGCTAAATTGTTAACTAGTACTTTCTTTTCTATGACAATCATCACTACATCTCTAGGAGAGACATCTGTGCTCTGTGTTGTGTATGACTTAGGAAGCAGCTCTGGATAAGGATTATAAAGAAAAATTTAACTTGAATAACTGAAAAAAAAAATTAAAAAAAGTTTTGTTTCCACAGTGAAATAAGCTGTCTAGAATGATAAGTTGCTTCCCTGCTAGACAGCTCTTTACTTGTGAATCCTCAAAGCTCCCTTAGCTAAAACATGAAGTTGCTGTTTTCTGTAGTTCAGCATTACCCATCACAATGTTGTTAGTGAAACAAACTGATAGTATTAGGGAATTGTTAGTTTCACAAGCGCTATTTGTTTGCAGAGAACAGTGAGACTGAGGGGGTTGAGGCTGGAGATGTGTGAGTGAGATAGGAAGGAGAAAACTTGCTTCAAGGCCATTGCAATGTAATAAAATTAAACTGCTGTGTGGTTTATATTGTAATTATGGTGTAACTAGTAAAGAACCCCCCAAACCAAACATCTCTATGGATAAGATTCACTACAAGCATCAAAGTAATGTTTATACAATGATTTTGGCTGGTAATTAATTATTATATATTTTAGCTGTACTTTATAGATAGGGCAAAACTGTGGTCAAGAAATTACAGAATTCTTTGACTTAAATTTATTTTTTCTCTTCTGTTTCTTTCCATTACTTATTCAGCCTTGAAATATAAAGGAATATATTTTACTAATTTAAATGGAAAAACCTGCAAGTTTAAAGTTTAAGAGGGTTCAGGACTGGGCAATATGACATAACTCAGTAAATAACAATATGCCAGGATATTTAATTTTTTAATCTATTTATTAAAAAATTGCTGTATTTATTATTTAGAATTGGTTTGTTATATTTTTTGGTTTTATTTCCATTGTGTTAATATATATTGATTGTCTTATGTTTTTAGCCATTTGGTTTGCAGCAGTCAGACTCATTTGCTGTTCCTGAACTCTTATACTTCATGGAGTCTTTCTTTTCGTATGCACAGACATTTCTGCTTGTTTCACTGGAAACATAATCCTTACAGTTATTAATTTTGCTGTGGTTTCAGAGCAGTGAACACGTTTTTAAAGGTTTCCTTCACTGAAAGACAATTTACTTTATACTTGATGGCTTGTAAAAATTATGATCTACTTTCAGTAACATAGTTGAGCTTTTGATTCATCCAGGCTGGTCTTCTGCCACACTTGATAGCTTTTTTGCACATTAGAATGTGTTTTGAAAAGAATGTTCTTGAATATCAATCAGCTCAGCTCTCCTGAGCCCCTTGGCCATTCAGCCCTATGGGATAGAGTCAAACAGATCCCTGAGTGAGTCAGAGCTAGGATGGGTGCCCTGCTGAGCTTGTTACTGATGAAAAAGGATGAATTCTTTAGGGCTCTGAAGGTCAAAGTGATGGTGGAATTTAGGATCCCGAGAAAAGCATGTAAGGCAAATAGTAAAATTAATCCTTATTTCGCTAATCCTTAATTTAGCCCCTTCTCTTGACTTCCAAATGGTTCATTGTTAAAAAGGATGTAAGGAAGTATTTCTCCTAGTTGAGCTTGTAGCCTTGTGTAAGGAGGAAGGCAGCTCATTTATGTCTGTAACTTCCTGTGGAGGTGCTCATTAAGATACTCTAGACTATATATTTCTACTGCTGTATGAGTGGTCGTTAAGATACTAGGAAATGTGTGTGTGACCATTGTTTCCTCCTCTGTGTGACTTACAAGTATAAATGACCAGCTCAAATTTCTTTTAAAAATAACAAAAAAAGGCTTCCAGTTTGTGCATCCTATTATCAAGCTAAAAGTGAAAAAGGAAGTTAGTATGAAAAGTTTGGGAAAAACAAGATTCTAAAATCTCATTCGGTGACTCTGCTGGTTTGTTTAAGCAGCAAAATGATCACTATGATGCCTCATGTTGGTTGTGTTTGTAGGTAAGTAATGCTCTTGTGTTTGTCATAAATGGCACTTAAGCATAAATTCCAAGCCTATGACTACAGAGCTTTGCCATTTTGCATCTTTGTGATTCCCACCTTTAATGCCTAAATTGCCTATTCCAGTTACAGGGTCTTAAGCCTTGTAAGTACTTTTTAAAGTGTAATGTTAATTAAGTGTTGATGTTTGTCCCTGAGCAGTTTCTACATGTATTTCAGAAGCTTAGGCCTATAGAACTTTTGGATAAAATTAAAAATACGGATTAATTATATCTGTATACTTAACCAAGCAACTGATTTGACCTAAGTTTTCAGACTGCAGCTGTAAATTCTTTAGAAGTCGGAAAAAGAAGTTTTTAAAATAAACTTCAGCATGCTGGTTGGTTGGTCTTAATTTGCTGTGTGAGCAATTTGCTGTGGTTTAAAACCTTTCCAGTGTCTTGGTCAGACTTATTGGAATGACATTTGAAGTGGTCTTAAAAGCTACATGAGTATTTTTAATGATTTCCTTTGAAGTTTTTTTCCCTAAAATTAGTAATGAAAGGGCTCTCTAGAGAGTTGCTTCTACCAAGAAAGTTTTAAAAATTTGTGATATAGCTAGACCTGTTTTGGTGAATTACAGTGTTAAGTCTTGTAATTAGAATTAGAGAATCGTACTCACCTGAAGCTTTGTTTGGCATGGGTTAGGTTATCATCTCAAAAATTGTACACTGTCTTTTCTCTAAGCTTTTTATTTTTTCTCCATTGAATGGTTGTTGTAGTCATCCTGTGATAATAAATATATGATTTTGCCATTTGTGAAACAAGCCTTGTGTTGCTTCTTTGGGTTTACTGCATAATTGTATGATATTGTGGGACCCCTCCTATTTGTAAGTAATCTTGGCTTTCATTAGTTATTGCAAATAGCAGCTGTTTGTAATAGAATAGGCTTTCACTAAATGTATTTAGATAAGCATTTAAAAGTGAAGACTCATAAATCTTTCCTTTAACTTTCTAAAGGGAAACTGCACTGCATTATGAAAAAGTCAACAGCAAAAAAAAAATGAGGCAAGAAAAAATATGACCTCTTCTTCCCACAGTAATAGAATTACAGAAGAAAAGGAGGTAATGGCACTTCAGCTTTTTCCTCCTATTTGAAAACTAATTTATGCCCAGACTTCAGGTGTAAGGCTTTCATAATATAGTGAAAAAAAGACTGCAATTTATACTGAAAATAAAAAAACCCCAACTAGTTAAGAATGAAAATTCATGAGCTTTTTTATTTTTCTTCTTCTACTTCAGTGTAAATCCTGTGAAATAATTTAAGAGCATAAGCTTTTTCACTTTGTAGAAATTGTGAAGCTGGAACAGGTTGCCCAGAGAGATGGTGGAATCTCCACGATACTCAAGAACTGTCTGGACACAATCCTGTGCAATATGCTCTGGAATGGACTGGCTTGAGCAGGGAGGTTGGACTAGATGATCCATTGTGGTCCCTTCCAACCTGACCCATTCTGTAATTCTGTATTTTTACAACTTTTGGAATGATATGTCAAAATTGTAATCAAATGACTAGTAACTTCTCTCACAATTTGTCAAGATTCAATAAATATACGTAAAAATATATTTATTCTAAATGAAGAGTGCTGTTGTTTTGGTTTATATTTTAAACTCAACAAATGAAATATTTCAGACCATTTACGTAACATGGCAGAATTTTGGAGCCTTTAGGCATGTGTGGGGAGAGATGTCTTCAGCTGCACTCAACTGCTTTAGCTTCTTCATGTTTTTCTTTTTCTTACGTAAAAATGCTTTATTTTAAAGTTTGCTTGATATATTTATAGTTTTAGAGATTGCAGTTAAAAAAAACCTGAAAAAATCAATACTTCACTACATCCAACTGTATTTTCTCTTTTGACTGAACTTTCCATGTCTCCAGCAAAATGTGTTTCAGGTATAAAACTTCTTGTCATTGTACCTTCTTAGTTTTTCTACTTTCATTCAGTGTCACTATAAAGAATTGTAAGGTAAATTGGATAGATACTACCAGCTTAAGGTGATAAATGATAGAACACCAAGCATAATTTTTGAAATTTGAGCACTAGAAGTAACTAATATGGTTTCATTAAACAAGTAACTCTTATTACTGGTTCTAAGGATGGAAACATTTATAGTGTTGAGAAAAAGCTGCAAATAATTAATTTTGTGCATGTGAAAAGTTTTCTTAAAATTCAAGGAACTTAAGTGTAGCTATGGGACTTGTGAATTTTGAAAACCTTTGTATGTAAGTGCAAAACTGAGAAAAATCGCTATTTTTGGCACACAACCTTGCAGCTGAAAGCTATTCTAACCAGGACTGTTGTATCAAAACACAGAGTATCCTGAAACTACTTGTATTAGTATGGCATAAACTTGCAAAAGCTGTCTGATGAGATTTTTTGAAATATTAAGGATGTCTTTCAAATATACACTGTGAACCCAGGTTTCTTATTTAGAATACTTTCAGGTGATAATTAATGAGGAAGTAACTACCTTATCTCATGTAAAGACCGAAGGACTGAACAGTGACATGAATAGGGGGAACTGTATTAGTGGGAGGCAGCTTTTGTCTTGGCATGTGATCAAACATGCTGTGCTGAGTGATCGAAGTATAAGGTTTTACCTTCTTGGCTCCTTTATGCTTCATTTTTTAACTCCTGATAAACTAGTTTAGTCTTCCTTGGATGTGTAAAGCTGCTTTTGACATAAGAGGAAAACAGAAACAATGATGTAAAGGGATACATAAGAAGGGAGATAAAGAGGAGTTGAGATGACCTAGCACTCCTTTTACTAAGGAAGAAGCAATGTAGAAAACTAGTTAGATTCAGGAGGAAGGGGGACTAGGCAGGAAGTGATTAAAAAAAGGAGGTTTGGTTTTTCTTTTTCTTTTTTTTTTTTTTTTTTGCGTGTTGGTAGAGACAGAGAATGTGTTGCTTTTGGTTTTGTTTTGGTTTTTTCTCCCTGTTGGGTTATACATTTCAAAAAAGAATTGATGAATGAATGGTGCTTATTTTTGAATTACATGAAATGTCTGATGGCACTATTCTTTTTCAGGTTTATGTTAACTGCTAACGTATGCAAATTTATTGTGAAAAAAATAAATAATTATCGGAGAAGAGATGTGTTAAGTGGAATTAAAGCTGAGAGTATATCCCAGATTCTGAAGTTGATGGACAGTGTGTTGTAATTACCTTAAAGAGATCTCAGTTTTTCGTGGTATGGGAAACAAAACTGGGTAAAAAAGGTATGTAAAAACCAACTTTTGTCCTTAGCTAGGATGATACATGTGGTTAGAGCAGGTGTATGGGAAATATTCATGTGAACACTTACCTGAACTCAGCCCTGTGCTTTGGGACTGAATGCAGTAACCAAAAACCTTACTTTTGGAACCAAACCTAACCCTGAGCTTTCGGATTGGATTTGCTGGTGTCAAGGAAACATTGCATGCTAATTTATGTTTTTTCTGTGAAGATATTCATAGTACTTTGCTGTGGATTCACAGATTTCTGATAAAACTAGAGCTTACAGTGCAGTTTATTGATCAGAGCAATCTGTTTCCACAGATTCCTCTTTTTTCTCAAAGTTGGTGAGAATTTTATGTCAAAGAGTCTGCAAGTTCTTAATCAAATTTGGTTAAGACTGACTAATAGGTTCAAAATTACCAGGAAAGGATGACTTGACTTTTATACCTAAAAGCATGTGCATTTTTTCCTCTAAAGACCAGGCTGCAAATTGAAATCATCAGTTCATTCTAATTTAGATTCACAAATATTAAAATGTGCAGCTGTAACTATGTAGTTGACATAATGTCCCTTCTGAAAAAGACAATGATTTCCTAAATTACCTTATTGAGAGTTTTGATGTCTTAAAAAATTTGCATTATTTTTTTTCTTAAGCTATGCTTTGATTAGGATTTCCAGAGGTTAAAATGCTTGGGTTTGGTGTAACACCTGTGTGATGCATTGTAATTTTTTTTTTTTAAAGGTCAATAATTATTTCCCCTGCCTCCTTTTTTTTGATGAATAAATTCATATAGATATCTTAATGCATAATAAATAAAAGGAGGCAGTGAGGTTTTTGGGATTGGTCTCTGATTTTGGAATGTGATTACTGCTAACTTATGTATGATAACCTTGTTTCACGATAAACTGCTTCTCTTCCCCTCAGCTTTCTTAAGGGAAAAAAATGATCAAATTTTATAAGGAACTGGATCTTTTAGCTAAAGCAGATTAAAGATAAAGTAGGATGGCTGGGGTGAGAAATTTATCAACAGGTAAAATTGTAACAGTCTTGCTGAAAGTACGGGGAAAAAAATCTCTCAAAGTATGGACAAACTTGTAAAGTTCATTTTGCTTATATTTAAAGTGAAAGGATAACAAAACCAGGCAAATTCAAACTATAGAATGCTTTACAGTATCTTCTGTCCAGTCATCTTCTTATTTTGACTGGCTCTCTGTGCTCCTAATAATGTCCTGAAGAGGAGATATATTTTAAAAAAGCAGACAGCAGATATTTTCTTTACTACATCCACTATACAAAAAAAATTTTTTAAAAAAACTAAATAGGATTTAAATTTTTTTTAAATGTTTTATGAATGTGCTTTAATGTATTTTGCATTTCTGAGAATATATACAACTCTTACATGCAAAATATTTCTCTGCTATGTTTCTGAAGATTTGTAATTATGGTACTTACTCAAAAGTTAATTGCAGTTTGATTTCATGATTAAACAGGGGGCTGCATAATACTACAAAACAGGATCTTATGACACAGTATAGAAAAAACAATAGAAATTTAAGTGAAAAAAGTCTGCATTCCATCACAGTGTATGATGGAATTGGTAGCATCTTAGATTGCTCACGGGCAGTAACATCTGACTTCAGTGCCTTAAGGTGAAATGGTTGCAAATGTATTGCCTTGACTTTGTTTAAGCTTCAGGAAAATAGACTTGGTATTTCTGAAGAATTAAGTAAGATACATGTAGTTTATCTTTGTTAAATAATGTTTCTTTTAAGGCACTACCATGTTTCAAAGGCTAGAGCTGAGCTTGGTAGAGAATGTGTTGTCTCAGCAAAGGGAGAGAGATACTTTGTGAGGAGGGATATACTTTGGCTCTAGCAAAACCAAAAGCAAATTCTAATGTGTCTGAATTAAAAACATTTGAGAAGTGGTGTTTTAAAATACAAGGGTAGGGTTTGTCAGTAGGTTGCTGCAGAAATTTTTGAACACTCCACTTGTTCACTTCAGTATTTCACTGAAGACATTCCAGTTTCACAGAGCCCTTACCCATAAACAGAGTTAGTGCCCTAGTTAGAGAAATAAGTGGTGGTTGCAGGCTTTGGTCACTAAAACCATGTGCAGGGTTGAGAGCAGAGGCACCCAAACTGACCATACCAGAGAACTTCCATGTAGAGTTTGGCAAAATAAATGTTAATATATTTTATATATATATATGTGTGTGTGTGTGTGTGTGTGTGTGTGTGTAAATCAAAATTTGATAGACAACTAATTTTGGCATTTTATGAGGTATAATTTAGTTCTTAGCATTACAAGAAAGTAATCGTTATGCAGGAAGAAAGGTATGTACATGTTTGTTGTGAGTACTTAAATCAGTCTGTAAATAGTTTGTTGATCCTAATGTATTTATAGCCAATTTTTTGTTTCATTAAATATGTGCTTATATAAAGTGCTATGACCTTTGAATTAATGAAATAGCTTATAAATTAAAAACACGCGTAGGCTGTTCCTCTACTAGGAAGTAGGAAATGAAGCAAGGTGCTCATACTAACTCAGAAAAAAAGGAGGAGTTGATTTAAAAATGTGAAGCATTCACCTGGATGCTTTTTAAAACTTACTACCTTCCCATTCTTTATTGAAAAGTCCATAAAACCGTTTTTTCATTTATATTATCACTATGACACTTTATCTTAAGGAAATTAGGCTTTTAAAGGTACTTCTTGTAATAACTTTCACTAAGCAAATGCAAAATAATGTTTTCTTGAGTAATTTCAGAAAAAGGACTGGAGATCCAGCTTTCAGTTGGTAGTGCTACTAATATAGTATAAAGAAAAACGTGTACAGCAGTACAGCAGTGCTGGCAGTTTCTCATTTCTTCCTTAATACTGATGACGTTTAGGTAGCTTTGTTCCAAATACCTTGACGAATGCCAAGGAACAACAATTTCTAAGCTGTATATGTGTCAACATTGTGGTGTTGTTGTGAAAAAGGGAATATGGCCAGATGCTCTGTTAGGATGTGTACATAGAAGTTTTACCTGCAATGAATGTGAAATAATTCTTGTGAGCTGTGCTACAGAGAGCAAACTTTATCCGCAGTATGGTGTCATATCTACCATATTTCAAGTATAAAATGCGGAGGCCAATCAGAGCCAGTTTAGAGGAAAATAACAGGAGTAATGAGACATTTAGAGAATGTTCCTAGACAGAAAAAATGAATAAGTAAAGAATAAAGGAGGACTTAATGTAGTAATCTTCAACTATGCAAAAGCTTGCTGAAGAGAGACAAAAAATAATGGGATTTCTAAATCCTCCTACAATCAAGATGAGAAAAGAAAAGCTTTGGCCTAACACAGGTTTGTGCTTCTTTCAAAAGAGTTCTTACCAAAGGCTTGTAAATTTGATCAACTTGCATTCTCCATGCAGATTTTGTCTGGATTTTTTCAGACTCAGGTTTCTGAAAGGTTTCAGTAGTATAGATCCCTTTATTTTTTGAGAACAAGGACATTTCAGGTGAGGGGGGATATACTTTGTCACTAGCAAAAACAAAAGCAAATTCTGACTTTGCATTTGATTAGCTCTGATGCCTTAATGGAAAATGATTCAAAAACTTGAAGCTTGTCAGTTTAGTTCTCATTTCATTACTGGGTTTTTGCATATGTATGTATTGAAGTTGCAACATATATATAATCCTATGAAATTCAGGAGATCCTGAGGTTAAAAATATATTCACTTGCCATACTGAGTAAAACAACGCTCTTTTCCAACTCAACTTTTCTTCCAACACAACTGACTCTGTGTTGGAGATATATCCTTTGCCAGTCCGGTAAATATCTGATTCGTTTTCTCAAATTGAAATAGTTGGGAAAAAAGTAGTACCTTGTGTACTACTATGTTACTATTTGTGACATGAGTTAATGATCTGCTATATTTCTCTGGGTCTGCGAAGATAGGCATCTTTGTGAAAGGATGGTAGGAAATGTGTAACAGCTTTTTCTATATGAGTTGAAGGTGGAATGTAAGGAAATGAAGTAAGATTTGGAAAGAACATTTTCTCCTCCCCCATCATACATATAATTAGCCGATCATTAGCTGTTTCCTTTGAACCATCAAATGTTTTCAGATGACGTGTGACCACATTTTTCAGAAGTTTTGTTCATGGTACTCTTTTATCAGTCTTCCTTTCTATAATATTTACATGTTTCACCTTAGAATTATATCTGTAAATCAGTTTGCAAGTGAACCTGTGAATACTAACATCCGTTTTCGCTAACCACTCCTAACCATCAATGCTTGTTTAATGACTGTGCTGCACTATTTAAGTATACAGCAGCTTTTTTTTTTTTCTTACTTGGGAGTCTCTTTTCTTCATGGGTGAAGGATGCATGTATAGGAAAATGAGATTCTGGCCAGAGGACTTTAAAAAAAAGTGTGATGATGGGAGGACTTCATTGGTAGATACTATTAGATTTCTGTGTTGCTGTCATTTTTATCTCAACAAGGTAGGAATGTCTTCTCTGTATGGACTGTAAATTTTTTAACTATCCTATACTTTCTCACTTGTAATTATACATTTAAAGGAAAGTGGGATATTATGGATAAAAACAGAACACAGGTCAATGTGTGTCTAACAACCAGATTTGACTGGAATTGCAAGTTTTTCTCATTGATAAATTGCAGGTCCTCAAATGGAAAGTGAGCTAAATGGAAAACAAAGCAGTCCCCTACAAAATGTTCTGCACACATGCTATTATGATGATATTAACACTTGAGTTTCTTTTTAAATATTAAAGGACATATTCCTAGGCTATGATAGCTTTTATTTGCCAGTGAAATTGTGACTAATCCCAGGAATGCACAATTGCTGTATTTTTGCAACACTTCACCTATACTTGATACCTCTCACTCCCAAAGGTTTCTTTTGTTTTGGTGTTTTTCCCCCCTGCTGCTTTTAGTTTGCTCTCATAGGATAAATCAGTGAAATCACTAATGTAAATGAATAAGTGAATTGACTATATATAGTTAGTTTCATCTTGTATGTAATATTAGTAGCTTCTTGCAAAAGCGAATTCTCAGGATCATATACGTTGGAGTTACTGGATCTTGAAGAACCTCTGTTGCCTCAGGCAAAATTCTGAGGCTGCTTAATCTTTTCTCTTCTGGGAACAACAGTAAATCATCTGTGAATTTAAATCTGTTTGAAAAGGTAACTTACACTGGAGTCTCTCTTGGCATATATTAGGCAAAACTGCAATTTATACCCTCACAGAGTAGGCATAAATTTCCTTATATTTACTAGAAATCATTGCTTATATGCAAGGTAAGCTTCCAAGTGTCACCAACTCATTAGTTTTATACGGATGAAAAAGCAGGTTCAACACACAGACGAGATTTATAACTATGCCAAATTCTGTTAAAAAAATTGTATTGTGACAGAAGTTGAAAGGGCTAGTTTTCATCTTATAATACTGAGAGTTAAAAGTTGTTCAGTGTTAGCTTTTGTTTATCAAAACTTTGAGAATTTTTACTAGGTTATGACTTAGATAAAAATTACATGACTTCTATCAAGCGAAACTTCCCTTTTATTTTTAGCTTAGGATAAGGATGTAATAATACTCTTTACTTCTAAAATACATTTTACTGTAAAATGCCAGGACCTCCCCACCCTGTCATCCTCCCCTGTATGAATGTACTGAGCCTTGCAAAATGAATGTGCTGGGATCCTGATGTTCAATTTACAGTTAAGAATGTAGGGGCCAAATGAGGTTACAGGGTGTATTAAGGATTATTCAACAGATGAGCATGGCAAGGAATAAAATGTTGACTTCTAGTAAAGATGTCTTTTGCATTTTTATATGGTCAGCTATTGATGCACCATATTATTGGTTTAATGTTACTACAGGATTGTTTTTTATTGTATATTTATTGTATTATATGATATATTTGGTAAAAAAATCTTTTGTAGCGCTTGGTATATTTGGGTTTCCTATCTACTGTTAGAGTTACATCAGAAATGAAGTTGGTAGATTCTTGTATGGTGTTTGAAAAGATATTAGTTGATTCTAAAAGCAAGAGAACCACTTCTCAAAAGCTGTTACATAAAAATACTTCTTTCTGGTTTTAACTTAATGAATAATTTTCTGTACTTTTGAATAGTGCTGTGACTTTGCTTAGTTGCAGCTGTTTATTAAAAAATCCTGGGGAACCCTGGCAGATGGTAATGTTCTCTGCAGGTTTCACCCCACACTAGCTCAAAGTCATAAGGTTTTTCACTATAGAATGATTTTGGTGTGGTGTGTGTTTTTCATTTGTGTTTGTTTTTGTTGTTTTTGTTTTGTTGTGGGTTGTTTTTTTTTTTCCCCTTAGAGAACTTCACTCTCTGGAGTTTCCCCATTGTAACTCTTCCTGACATTTGCTCTCTACTTGAGTTGATGAATGGTTGGATTTGAATCAATATTTTGTCACAAGTAGCTGCTTTTGTGGTGCCATCGCGTTCATGTAGAAATTGACAGAATGAGTCAAATCCTCCCTGGCTTCTGTGGTAACCATTATTACAAAAAAATCCATTACCTTGAGGTCTGTGTGAATGGAGTTCACTGTTTAAAGTTCTTTCATATACTACTGTCAGATTGTAGTATTTAGGAAGTGCGAATACCTGTAGGGTTTTGCAACTAGTAGCTATTTCTTTTAAGATTTTTGGTTTTACTGTTAGTGTCAGAGGTGATGTGTTTATAAATTACAATGAATATGGTTTTTTGGATAATAACAGTAGTGAGTCTTTCATGAGATCTTTGTTTCAGCCTTTCAGGTTATCTCATGATAAAGTAAAAGAGAAACTAACAGTTTTGGGGTTTTTTTTGGTTTTGTTTTTTTTTTTAAGCGTGAGAAGACAACATTAAAGTAAGTGTGTGTGTGTGAGATATCCTAGTAAGACTAATGATTACCTGAAATACTTGTCTGTGCTTTTGAAGCTTAACCCTTTTGCTCATCCATCAGTCAGCAGTGGCAGGTAGTGACCATTAGGTGGATTCATTAGCACCCTGCAGCCTTCCTGTACAGGGTGACCCACATCTGTCTTCATTAGAAGTTTGCTACTTGCCAGTAGTGAACAGATGGGTCATTATAGCCTACACTGCCCTCTGGGCATACCTGGAGGACGGGCAAAGTCGTCCGGTGCAGGACACAGATGTGTATTTGCTTCATAGAAATGGGACAACGTATTTAGGATAAGTCTAATAACATTAGTTTTTTTCTTTAGACTGGCTAGCTTATACTTAGTGATTTTATTTTTATTATTATTTATTCTGTCTGATGCCAGCTTTGAGAACATGAAAGTATGGCTAAAACAGACTTGAATTATGCGTGCCTATTTCTTAAAAAAATATTATAGAATATAGCATATAGCAATGCTGAACTGTTAGTACTTTCATTTGAGCTTTAGGTGCCAATTTCAGCATCTCATTTTCTTTTTCTAGAACTGAGATGTTTTCTGTAAAAATTAAGATTTTTTTTTTTTTTTGAAAGACTTCTGTGAGGTAAGGCTGAAGGTAAAATGCATTCATAATCCTATTGTCAGGAGAGGAAAGTAAAAGCCTGGTTTCCTTATTTCTTCATGCTCTTTACACTGCATTAATTTAAATCCTATTCTACCAGCATGGTTAAAAACATTTTTGAATAAAAACCCACCCTATGTGTCAATTATTCAGTATGGGTTGCCTTTTTTCAAAATTTTGGAGCAGTTAAACATGTCTTTTGAGTGTTAGCAGCATTATAATTGATATTCTGCTTCAGTGTTTTTTTGAGAAAATTCCTTTCATCACTGTGTTTAAGAATAGCACTCTTAAATGTGAGGCAAACTGATTACAGCTAGAAAGCCTGATTATGCCAACAGCTTCTTCCCTGGAATGCTCTCCCAAACGAAACAAGAACTACCTTTACCAGTGAAAAAAAGCTCCCATTACCACTTTAAGAAAGTGTTGCTGCATTAAAAAAAACCCCACCCAATGTGTTCTCTCCTTTACTGGACAAACCTTACCCTCCACTTAGGCATATTTACTATAGAAGGACTTCAATTATTATCAAAAGATTTTTTTCTTTAGCTTTTTGTAGTAAGCTGCTACTCACTGGGAAGTTGTTTGCTGTTTTTAAATAAGTATACTGTTTCTCTCTTCATAGTTTAGAATAGATACTAATTTTGTCCAGTTCTTTTTCTATTCCATGTGTGTGAGTGTGAATATATGATTTTTTTTTGGTGGCACTCAAAGTAGATTTTAAAGGCAAAAGTATTTCTGGAGTTTGTGCTTGTCGTTGTAAAAAACAGAGACCATTCTCTTTAGGAAGGTATGATCTTGTCCCATAGTTACATCTCATGTAAGAATAAGAATTGCCTGCTTTGTTTATATATAAAAATTTTAAAATAACATGGTTATCTTCTTTAGTTAAAATTTAGGAACAACTTTTGTTTAATAAATTTTAAAATAAAATAGTTGTTATATATTTAGTGAAGTTGTCGGAAGTAATACACTTGAATGAAAAACTGTAACATTTAAAGTTTTATTTGTAACAGACGAATTGGACAGCAAACAAAAAACATACTTTCTACTTGCAGTAGAGATGATTAATTCTGCTTGGTGCATGGAAGGGAGCATTAATAGTTTCTTGTGAGAAGTGCAGTATCTTGCCGCTGTAGCTACGTTCTGTCAATTTTTTCCATGTGTTTGTTGTGCACGATAAAGAGTTGGCAGAAGCTTGTTGCTGTATCTTAAGAAAAATACTGAAATTTATTCATCCTTTCAGTTTTTGAGAAATAGCATCCTGTGTTAGCATGTTCTATGTATTTACAATCTCCGATTACCCAGCAGTAAAGATGACATTCAGCATCCATCTGGAATATTTGCGTGTATTTACATTGTTTGCAAAAGCCATTAAAATGATCTGAGAGGCTCTGATTTAAGATGGTGCAGGTAACCTCAATACAACCATGTTGTATCTGTAGTTTGTGATACGATCTTTAATTATATGATGACATTATGTTTTCCAGAGAATCTTGCCTTAGGGTATACAGAATAGATAGTGTTCACTGAGTGAAGTGCTTTTTCTTTATTTTTTATCTTTCTTGTTCTGCATGAACTCTATGCTATATGTGGCACATCCTCTTTACCATGTTCTGAAATGCAGGTGATTAATTTCCTTTCTAGTGTTCCTCTGCTGCTTGTTGTAGAGGTTTTTTAACCTTTTTACAAGCATAAAGTGTGCCATCTTTCTGTGTCTCCTAGTCATGTTAATTTTCACTGCTGCAGTCCTCTGCTCTTTTTTTGGTAACTAGCATAAGACCTTTCATTCTTAAACCCATTCTTTGTACATCTCTGATTCTCTGTTTCCTCATTAAACACTCATTTTTTTTTTTTTTTTTTTACCCTTCCAACAGCCAGCTTTCCTGATACAGGTGAAAATTACAAGTCATTTTCTTTCTGCTCTTTAAATATGTGAAAAGGGATATATTCTTTTGAACTTCTCTATATTTATTAAAACCACTGATTCTGTCTGTGTTATGATGTGTTAATATCAATAGAAAGAATGGCAGTGTTTTACTACTTTGTTGACAACATGCTTACATTTACCATGATAATTCATAGTTAAGGGATAGTGGCATGATAAATACTTTTCAGTGGCTTCATAATGGCACATAGAAATGCAGAGTTACCTTTCAGTGTTTAAGAAATTGAAGAATCACAGATAGCTGTATAGCTATCTGTATTTGACAAACATAACATTAGTTTTAAATAACTGGTTTGCTGTAGTTCTGTTAATCATTGTTTGTATCTCCAGAACATTTTTTACAGATTGTAAAATTACCAACAGTAATTTAAATTTTTTTTTTTAAATTCTACATTTTGCCTTTTTATCTAGTGACTATTTGAAAAATAGTTATGGGAATGTGGAAACCAACTTAAAGGCTTTGTAATGACCCTTGATAGGACCTGAAATGCCTCAGTATTAACAGTAAAACTGTAATGAATTTAGTTACTAAAACTAGTAATTATGTATTAATGAACTTTCTATTGCCTTGTAAATAGTAGACCCTAGTAATTTTCAGATGGTGATTATCTGAAAGTGAGTTGTGTGATGACTTTTAGTTATCTTATATGCTGATATTTGTCAGTTCATTTAAGTATGTGCTCCTAAGACCTCCTGGAAATGTATTGTCATGTGAATACTATTTACTGTGATTTAATTACTTTTATCATTGCTTAATCAGGTTCTCTTTCAGGTTTGATAGGGTGACAATCTGTTTTAGATACCGGCACTTGCATGTTCAAATGAACTACCACTGTCACGGTTATATGTTTAATCTGCAGTGTATCTGGATATCATATCTTCTTGTTTATGCAATTTTTTAATCGTGCGTTTTTTTTTTGTTCAAGAAATATACTCTAGATGTTCGTGTTCTTGCAGTGCTTGTATCATTGTTGTGAGTTGCGTGCCACCTATTTTTACCATTTTATGTTGTATTTTAATCTTATTCAGACCTCTTTTTTCTTGAAATGAGGAAAAATGACTTACCAGCTTCCTGAAAAAGTTTTCTGCAGATGTAAGAATTTTTATTTTTATTTTTCTATTTAAATACTCCTGACAAAAAATGAATCTGCAGAGGGACGATTCTGTTTCCATTCAGGTTCCATGTGTATGTATTAGATTTGTGATATGCTATTCTGAAGATATTTGGTAGTTCAGATTAAATCACCTGCTGATGATTGAACTGGCTGATCTCGTTCAGTCATCCCACTGTGTAACCCCCTACTGTCCCCTACCAAGGCTACCCATTGTTTGTGCTGTTCTAATGAGACCCTCTTGTGGAATTCATGTTCTGGCCTGTAACCTTGTCTTGTTACAAACTGCTTTGTCTTTTAATATATTTGACTTTCTTATTCACAAGCCAGTTTTTAAATTATCTTCTGCCAGTTTTCACAGATACTCTTTCAGATTGAAAAACCCATGTGCTGAACAAATACTGTCAAGGGAAATGAACTTCATATGAGTGTAGCAGCGTGTGTTAGAATTTATTTTTTTGAAGTGTGACATTTTGACTGCAGCATCTTAAAGAAACCACCATGCAAAATAAAAAAACTTTGACCTTTTTTTGTGTAGAAACCTCTGCCATGTATTGTGTGTGACAGCAAGCAGAGTAGATAATCCATCAGGTTTATGACCAAACAAATATAACTATGTTTTCTTCACAGGAACATTTTGTTAATTTTGTACCCAGATAAAATGTGAAAGATACAATACAAGTATTAATGTAGCTGTCAACACGCTTTTTCTTCATTTTAAAATATGACGTTATAAGTGTGAACCGAAGACCATCAGCAAAAGTGTGATTTTTGCTGATAAAATAATGCTACTTTACAGATCATTCATTATAGCTGCTTGATCTTTTTTTCAGTGGGTTATCTCTTTGAATTTCAACAGGTGGTGGAGTGACTTTTTAAGACAGCTATTTATTCATTAGAAGTGGGGGCATATGAACTAGCACTCCTAATGAACTAACATGCTTTAGAATTTATGAGAATTAGTGCTTGGCAATTACTGGTGCCGATCTGTATAGTGTGAAGTTATTGTGGGAACATAAATATCGTGGCGTAAAATGACACATCAACAAAAATATCTCTTAACAGCAAGGAAGCAATCTTGTGTTAACATAGTGTTAAAGCTGCACTCTATTATGTACCTGTATACATCCTGGTGGAGACTACTTGATGCAGGATCTTCTCTGAAAACTTCAGGGAAGAAAATGGGGAGTTCCACTCAGAGCGATAGGAAGAGAGATAGAACAGTGCAATTCTCTATCAGTTATAATCCTTTGCTGGGTGGCTTGATTTAAACATTAAAAAATTATGGAAGGAAATAATTTTCTTAAGTGGGACCTTTCAGAATTAGTGTTACTTCAAAACCAATTCATTTTCATGCGTGATGTTTATAGCTTAAATGCAGATCGACAAATTTGACCCTTTTAAAAAGATTGCTGCAATTTAGCATCATTAACTATTTTCAGCATGATATTAATTAGAATATGCAAGTTAGTTGAGCTTTTTGGAGATTAAATTAATTTGATGGAGGCAGTATTGATAGAGGGTAATACTACTGTAATATTATTTTATGTTATTTCTCCAGAAGAGATTGTTTATTTTATGAGGGAATCTTAGTAGAATTAGCTTTTGATATCTGTAGCTATGTTGTAATTTGTGTTAATGCTTCTCAAAAAACTGAAATATCAGAGGTCAAGAAAAATCTGTGATATGTAATGCTAATATAGCAAATTTTTGTCAACTTCTAAACTTTTAGCCTGATTTGAGAGGTATGAAGATTTTGACCAATTTGTCTTTAAGTATTGTATCTTAGTACTTTGCAGCTGCTGGAGTCACCCTCCAAAGAACACGGATATAACTTTTGTTGTTCTTGGACAGGGCAGATAGGGGAGTAGTATTGAACTTTTAGCTGTAAAAGTGTTTTACAGTTACAATGATTGTGCTTACATTAATATGGCAGAAGCATGGGAAGTTCTCAAGAGAGTAAG